>NC_073743.1:3495133-3676430 GCF_023634155.1 Falco peregrinus | reverse complement strand
CAGGTAGAACATCCTTTGTGGTGCCTTTCACCTGCCTACCGGGGCACTGTAAAAAGTGCCATAAGAACTCCATTCTGGCACCTTCCCCGGTGGAGTTGTGCATGGGATGTGTTTGGAACATTTTGTCACCAGCCGAGTCCAAAATTCAGCGCTTCCCCATCTCAGCCCAGAAAGCAGGTAGAACAACATTTGTGGTGCTTTTCAGCTGCCTACCGGGGTACTGTAAAAACTACCAAGAGAACTCCTTACTGGCACCTTCCCCGGTGGAGTTGTGCATGGGGTGTGTTTGGAACATTTTGTCACCAGCCGAGTCCAAAATTCAGCGCTTCCCCATCTCAGCCCAGAAAGCAGGTAGAACAAGTTTTGTGGCGCCTTTCAGCTGCCTACCGGGGTACTGTAAAAACTACCAAGAGAACTCCTTTCTGGCACCTTCCCCGGTGGAGTTGTGCATGGGGTGTGTTTGGAACATTTTGTCACCAGCCGAGTCCAAAATTCAGCGCTTCCCCATCTCAGCCCAGAAAGCAGGTAGGACAAGTTTTGTGGTGCCTTTCAGCTGCCTACCGGGGCACTGTAAAAACTGCCATAAGAACTCCATTCTGGCACCTTCCCCGGGTGGAGTTGTGCATGGGGTGTGTTTGGAACATTTTGCCACCAGCCGAGTCCAAAAGCCAGCGGTTCCCCATCTCAGCCCAGAAAGCAGGTAGAACAAGTTTTGTGGTGCCTTTCAGCTGCCTACCGGGGCAGTGCAAAAACTACCAACAGATTCCTTTCTGGCACCTTCCCCGGTGGAGTTGTGCATGGGATGTGTTTGGAACATTTTGTCACCAGCCGAGTCCAAAATTCAGCGGTTCCCCATCTCAGCCCAGAAAGCAGGTAGAACAAGTTTTGTGGCGCCTTTCAGCTGCCTACCGGGGTACTGTAAAAACTACCAAGAGAACTCCTTTCTGGCACCTTCCCCGGTGGAGTTGTGCATGGGGTGTGTTTGGAACATTTTGTCACCAGCCGAGTCCAAAATTCAGCGCTTCCCCATCTCAGCCCAGAAAGCAGGTAGAACAACTTTTTTGTGCCTTTCAGCTGCCTACCGGGGTACTGTAAAAACTACCAAGAGAACTCCTTTCTGGCACCTTCCCCGGTGGAGTTGTGAATGGGGTGTGTTTGGAACATTTTCTCACCAGCCGAGTCCAAAATTCAGCGGTTCCCCATCTCAGCCCAGAAAGCAGGTAGGACAAGTTTTGTGGCGCCTTTCAGCTGCCTACCGGGGCAGTGCAAAAACTACCAAGAGAACTCCTTACTGGCACCTTCCCCGGTGGAGTTGTGCATGGGGTGTGTTTGGAACATTTTCTCACCAGCCGAGTCCAAAATTCAGCGCTTCCCCATCACAGCACAGAAAGCAGGTAGAACATCTTTTGTGGCGCCTTTCAGCTGCCTACCGGGGCAGTGCAAAAACTACCAAGAGAACTCCTTACTGGCACCTTCCCCGGTGGAGTTGTGCATGGGGTGTGTTTGGAACATTTTGTCACCAGCCGAGTCCAAAATTCAGCGGTTCCCCATCTCAGCCCAGAAAGCAGGTAGGACAAGTTTTGTGGCGCCTTTCAGCTGCCTACCGGGGTACTGTAAAAACTACCAAGAGAACTCCTTACTGGCACCTTCCCCGGTGGAGTTGTGCATGGGGTGTGTTTGGAACATTTTCTCACCAGCCGAGTCCAAAATTCAGCGCTTCCCCATCACAGCACAGAAAGCAGGTAGAACATCTTTTGTGGCGCCTTTCAGCTGCCTACCGGGGCAGTGCAAAAACTACCAAGAGAACTCCTTACTGGCACCTTCCCCGGTGGAGTTGTGCATGGGGTGTGTTTGGAACAGTTTGTCACCAGCCGAGTCCAAAATTCAGCGGTTCCCCATCTCAGCCCAGAAAGCAGGTAGAACAACTTTTGTGGCGCCTTTCAGCTGCCTACCGCGGGTACTGTAAAAACTACCAACAGAACTCCTTTCGGGCTCCTTCCCTGGTGGAGTTGTGCATGGGGTGTGTTTGGAACATTTTGTCACCAGCCGAGTCCAAAATTCTGCAGTTCCCCATCTCAGCCCAGAAAGCAGGTAGAACAACTTTTGTGGCGCCTTTCAGCTGCCTACCGGGGGTACTGTAAAAACTGCCATAAGAACTCCATTCTGGCACCTTCCCCGGGTGCAGTTGTGCATGGGGTGTGTTTGGAACATTTTGTCACCAGCCGAGTCCAAAATTCAGCGCTTCCCCATCTCAGCCCAGAAAGCAGGTAGAACAACTTTTGTGGTGCCTTTCAGCTGCCTACCGGGGCACTGTAAAAAGTGCCATAAGAACTCCTTTCTGGCACCTTCCCCGGTGGAGTTGTGCATGGGGTGTGTTTGGAACATTTTCTCACCAGCCGAGTCCAAAATTCAGCGCTTCCCCATCTCAGCCCAGAAAGCAGGTAGAACAAGTTTTGTGGCGCCTTTCAGCTGCCTACCGGGGCACTGTAAAAACTACCAAGAGAATTCCTTTCTGGCACCTTCCCCGGTGGAGTTGTGCATGGGGTGTGTTTGGAACATTTTGTCACCAGCCGAGTCCAAAATTCAGCGGTTCCCCATCTCAGCCCAGAAAGCAGGTAGAACGAGTTTTGTAGTGCCTTTCAGCTGCCTACCGGGGTACTGTAAAAACTACCAAGAGAACTCCTTTCTGGCACCTTCCCCGGGTGGAGTTGTGCATGGGGTGTGTTTGGAACATTTTCTCACCAGCCGAGTCCAAAAGTCAGCGGTTCCCCATCTCAGCCCAGAAAGCAGGTAGATCAACTTTTGTGGTTCCTTTCATTAGGCTACAGGGGCAGTGTAAGAACTACCAAGAGAACTCCTTTCTGGCACCTTCCCCGGTGGAGTTGTGCATGGGGTGTGTTTGGAACATTTTGCCACCAGCCGAGTCCAAAAGCCAGCGGTTCCCCATCTCAGCCCAGAAAGCAGGTAGAACAAGTTTTGTGGCGCCTTTCAGCTGCCTACCGGGGCACTGTAAAAACTACCAACAGAATTCCTTTCTGGCACCTTCCCCGGTGGAGTTGTGCATGGGGTGTTTTTGGACAATTTTGTCACGTGCCGAGTCCAAAATTCAGCGCTTCCCCATCACAGCACAGAAAGCAGGTAGAACATCTTTTGTGGCGCCTTTCAGCTGCCTACCGGGGTACTGTAAAAACTACCAAGAGAACTCCTTTCTGGCACCTTCCCCGGGTGGAGTTGTGCATGGGGTGTGTTTGGAACATTTTCTCACCAGCCGAGTCCAAAATTCAGCGGTTCCCCATCTCAGCCCAGAAAGCAGGTAGAACAAGTTTTGTGGCGCCTTTCAGCTGCCTACCGGGGCAGTGCAAAAACTACCAACAGATTCCTTTCTGGCACCTTCCCCGGTGGAGTTGTGCATGGGATGTGTTTGGAACATTTTGTCACCAGCCGAGTCCAAAATTCAGCGGTTCCCCATCTCAGCCCAGAAAGCAGGTAGAACAAGTTTTGTGGCGCCTTTCAGCTGCCTACCGGGGTACTGTAAAAACTACCAAGAGAACTCCTTTCTGGCACCTTCCCCGGTGGAGTTGTGCATGGGGTGTGTTTGGAACATTTTGTCACCAGCCGAGTCCAAAAGTCAGCGGTTCCCCATCTCAGCCCAGAAAGCAGGTAGATCAACTTTTGTGGTTCCTTTCATTAGGCTACAGGGGCAGTGTAAGAACTACCAAGAGAACTCCTTTCTGGCACCTTCCCCGGTGGAGTTGTGCATGGGGTGTGTTTGGAACATTTTGCCACCAGCCGAGTCCAAAAGCCAGCGGTTCCCCATCTCAGCCCAGAAAGCAGGTAGAACATCCTTTGTGGTGCCTTTCAGCTGCCTACCGGGGCACTGTAAAAACTACCAAGAGAACTCCTTTCTGGCACCTTCCCCGGTGGAGTTGTGCATGGGGTGTGTTTGGAACATTTTCTCACCGGCCGAGTCCAAAATTCAGCGCTTCCCCATCTCAGCCCAGAAAGCAGGTAGAACGAGTTTTGTAGTGCCTTTCAGCTGCCTACCGGGGGTACTGTAAAAACTACCAAGAGAACTCCTTTCTGGCACCTTCCCCGGGTGGAGTTGTGCATGGGGTGTGTTTGGAACATTTTCTCACCAGCCGAGTCCAAAAGTCAGCGGTTCCCCATCTCAGCCCAGAAAGCAGGTAGATCAACTTTTGTGGTTCCTTTCATTAGGCTACAGGGGCAGTGTAAGAACTACCAAGAGAACTCCTTTCTGGCACCTTCCCCGGTGGAGTTGTGCATGGGGTGTGTTTGGAACATTTTGCCACCAGCCGAGTCCAAAAGCCAGCGGTTCCCCATCTCAGCCCAGAAAGCAGGTAGAACAAGTTTTGTGGCTCCTTTCAGCTGCCTACCGGGGCACTGTAAAAACTACCAACAGAATTCCTTTCTGGCACCTTCCCCGGTGGAGTTGTGCATGGGGTGTTTTTGGACAATTTTGTCACGTGCCGAGTCCAAAATTCTGCGCTTCCCCATCATAGCACAGAAAGCAGGTAGAACATCTTTTGTGGCGCCTTTCAGCTGCCTACCGGGGTACTGTAAAAACTACCAAGAGAACTCCTTTCTGGCACCTTCCCCGGGTGGAGTTGTGCATGGGGTGTGTTTGGAACATTTTCTCACCAGCCGCGTCCAAAATTCAGCGCTTCCCCATCTCAGCCCAGAAAGCAGGTAGGACAAGTTTTGTGGCGCCTTTCAGCTGCCTACCGGGGTACTGTAAAAACTACCAAGAGAACTCCTTACTGGCACCTTCCCCGGTGGAGTTGTGCATGGGGTGTGTTTGGAACATTTTCTCACCAGCCGAGTCCAAAATTCAGCGCTTCCCCATCACAGCACAGAAAGCAGGTAGAACATCTTTTGTGGCGCCTTTCAGCTGCCTACCGGGGCAGTGCAAAAACTACCAAGAGAACTCCTTACTGGCACCTTCCCCGGTGGAGTTGTGAATGGGGTGTGTTTGGAACATTTTGTCACCAGCCGAGTCCAAAATTCAGCGGTTCCCCATCTCAGCCCAGAAAGCAGGTAGGACAAGTTTTGTGGCGCCTTTCAGCTGCCTACCGGGGTACTGTAAAAACTACCAAGAGAACTCCTTACTGGCACCTTCCCCGGTGGAGTTGTGCATGGGGTGTGTTTGGAACATTTTCTCACCAGCCGAGTCCAAAATTCAGCGCTTCCCCATCACAGCACAGAAAGCAGGTAGAACATCTTTTGTGGCGCCTTTCAGCTGCCTACCGGGGCAGTGCAAAAACTACCAAGAGAACTCCTTACTGGCACCTTCCCCGGTGGAGTTGTGCATGGGGTGTGTTTGGAACAGTTTGTCACCAGCCGAGTCCAAAATTCAGCGGTTCCCCATCTCAGCCCAGAAAGCAGGTAGAACAACTTTTGTGGCGCCTTTCAGCTGCCTACAGGGGTACTGTAAAAACTACCAACAGAACTCCTTTCGGGCTCCTTCCCTGGTGGAGTTGTGCATGGGGTGTGTTTGGAACATTTTGTCACCAGCCGAGTCCAAAATTCAGCGCTTCCCCATCTCAGCCCAGAAAGCAGGTAGAACAAGTTTTGTGGCGCCTTTCAGCTGCCTACCGGGGCACTGTAAAAACTACCAAGAGAATTCCTTTCTGGCACCTTCCCCGGTGGAGTTGTGCATGGGGTGTGTTTGGAACATTTTGTCACCAGCCGAGTCCAAAATTCAGCGGTTCCCCATCTCAGCCCAGAAAGCAGGTAGAACGAGTTTTGTAGTGCCTTTCAGCTGCCTACCGGGGTACTGTAAAAACTACCAAGAGAACTCCTTTCTGGCACCTTCCCCGGTGGAGTTGTGCATGGGGTGTGTTTGGAACATTTTCTCACCAGCCGAGTCCAAAAGTCAGCGGTTCCCCATCTCAGCCCAGAAAGCAGGTAGATCAACTTTTGTGGTTCCTTTCATTAGGCTACAGGGGCAGTGTAAGAACTACCAAGAGAACTCCTTTCTGGCACCTTCCCCGGTGGAGTTGTGCATGGGGTGTGTTTGGAACATTTTGCCACCAGCCGAGTCCAAAAGCCAGCGGTTCCCCATCTCAGCCCAGAAAGCAGGTAGAACAAGTTTTGTGGCGCCTTTCAGCTGCCTACCGGGGCACTGTAAAAACTACCAACAGAATTCCTTTCTGGCACCTTCCCCGGTGGAGTTGTGCATGGGGTGTTTTTGGACAATTTTGTCACGTGCCGAGTCCAAAATTCAGCGCTTCCCCATCACAGCACAGAAAGCAGGTAGAACATCTTTTGTGGCGCCTTTCAGCTGCCTACCGGGGTACTGTAAAAACTACCAAGAGAACTCCTTTCTGGCACCTTCCCCGGGTGGAGTTGTGCATGGGGTGTGTTTGGAACATTTTCTCACCAGCCGAGTCCAAAATTCAGCGCTTCCCCATCTCAGCCCAGAAAGCAGGTAGAACAAGTTTTGTGGTGCCTTTCAGCTGCCTACCGGGGCAGTGCAAAAACTACCAACAGATTCCTTTCTGGCACCTTCCCCGGTGGAGTTGTGCATGGGATGTGTTTGGAACATTTTGTCACCAGCCGAGTCCAAAATTCAGCGGTTCCCCATCTCAGCCCAGAAAGCAGGTAGAACAAGTTTTGTGGCGCCTTTCAGCTGCCTACCGGGGTACTGTAAAAACTACCAAGAGAACTCCTTTCTGGCACCTTCCCCGGTGGAGTTGTGCATGGGGTGTGTTTGGAACATTTTGTCACCAGCCGAGTCCAAAATTCAGCGCTTCCCCATCTCAGCCCAGAAAGCAGGTAGAACAACTTTTTTGGTGCCTTTCAGCTGCCTACCGGGGTACTGTAAAAACTACCAAGAGAACTCCTTTCTGGCACCTTCCCCGGTGGAGTTGTGCATGGGGTGTGTTTGGAACATTTTCTCACCGGCCGAGTCCAAAATTCAGCGCTTCCCCATCTCAGCCCAGAAAGCAGGTAGAACGAGTTTTGTAGTGCCTTTCAGCTGCCTACCGGGGTACTGTAAAAACTACCAAGAGAACTCCTTTCTGGCACCTTCCCCGGTGGAGTTGTGCATGGGGTGTGTTTGGAACATTTTCTCACCAGCCGAGTCCAAAAGTCAGCGGTTCCCCATCTCAGCCCAGAAAGCAGGTAGATCAACTTTTGTGGTTCCTTTCATTAGGCTACAGGGGCAGTGTAAGAACTACCAAGAGAACTCCTTTCTGGCACCTTCCCCGGTGGAGTTGTGCATGGGGTGTGTTTGGAACATTTTGCCACCAGCCGAGTCCAAAAGCCAGCGGTTCCCCATCTCAGCCCAGAAAGCAGGTAGAACAAGTTTTGTGGCTCCTTTCAGCTGCCTACCGGGGCACTGTAAAAACTACCAACAGAATTCCTTTCTGGCACCTTCCCCGGTGGAGTTGTGCATGGGGTGTGTTTGGACAATTTTGTCACGTGCCGAGTCCAAAATTCAGCGCTTCCCCATCATAGCACAGAAAGCAGGTAGAACATCTTTTGTGGCGCCTTTCAGCTGCCTACCGGGGTACTGTAAAAACCACCAAGAGAACTCCTTTCTGGCACCTTCCCCGGGTGGAGTTGTGCATGGGGTGTGTTTGGAACATTTTCTCACCAGCCGAGTCCAAAATTCAGCGCTTCCCCATCTCAGCCCAGAAAGCAGGTAGGACAAGTTTTGTGGCGCCTTTCAGCTGCCTACCGGGGTACTGTAAAAACTACCAAGAGAACTCCTTACTGGCACCTTCCCCGGTGGAGTTGTGCATGGGGTGTGTTTGGAACATTTTCTCACCAGCCGAGTCCAAAATTCAGCGCTTCCCCATCTCAGCCCAGAAAGCAGGTAGAACAAGTTTTGTGGTGCCTTTCAGCTGCCTACCGGGGTACTGTAAAAACTACCAAGAGAACTCCTTTCTGGCACCTTCCCCGGTGGAGTTGTGCATGGGGTGTGTTTGGAACATTTTGTCACCAGCCGAGTCCAAAATTCTGCGCTTCCCCATCTCAGCCCAGAAAGCAGGTAGAACAACTTTTTTGGTGCCTTTCAGCTGCCTACCGGGGTAGTGCAAAATCTACCAAGAGAACTCCTTTCTGGCACCTTCCCCGGTGGAGTTGTGCATGGGGTGTGTTTGGAACATTTTCTCACCGGCCGAGTCCAAAATTCAGCGCTTCCCCATCTCAGCCCAGAAAGCAGGTAGAACAACATTTGTGGTACCTTTCAGCTGCCTACCAGGGTACTGTAAAAACTACCCAGAGAACTCCTTTCTGGCACCTTCCCCGGTGGAGTTGTGCATGGGGTGTGTTTGGAACAGTTTGTCACCAGCCGAGTCCAAAATTCAGCGCTTCCCCATCTCAGCCCAGAAAGCAGGTAGAACAACTTTTGTGGCGCCTTTCAGCTGCCTACCGCGGTACTGTAAAAACTACCAACAGAACTCCTTTCGGGCTCCTTCCCTGGTGGAGTTGTGCATGGGGTGTGTTTGGAACATTTTGTCACCAGCCGAGTCCAAAATTCTGCAGTTCCCCATCTCAGCCCAGAAAGCAGGTAGAACATCTTTTGTGGTGCCTTTCAGCTGCCTACCAGGACACTGTAAAAACTGTCATAAGAACTCCTTTCTGGCACCTTCCCCGGTGGAGTTATGCATGGGGTGTGTTTGGAACATTTTGTCACTAGCCGAGTCCAAAATTCAGCGGTTCCCCATCTCAGCCCAGAAAGCAGGTAGAACAACTTTTGTGGCGCCTTTCTGCTGCCTACCGCGGTACTGTAAAAACTACCAACAGAACTCCTTTCGGGCTCCTTCCCCGGTGGAGTTGTGCATGGGGTGTGTTTGGAACATTTTGTCACCAGCCGAGTCCAAAATTCAGCAGTTCCCCATCTCAGCCCAGAAAGCAGGTAGAACAACTTTTGTGGTGCCTTTCAGCTGCCTACCGGGGTAGTGCAAAATCTACCAAAAGAACTCCTTTCTGGCTCCTTCCCCGGTGGAGTTGTGCATGGGGTGTGTTTGGAACATTTTCTCACCAGCCGAGTCCAAAAAGTCAGCAGTTCCCATCTCAGCCCAGAAAGCAGGTAGAACATCCTTTGTGGTGCCTTTCACCTGCCTACCGGGGCACTGTAAAAAGTGCCATAAGAACTCCATTCTGGCACCTTCCCCGGTGGAGTTGTGCATGGGATGTGTTTGGAACATTTTGTCACCAGCCGAGTCCAAAATTCAGCGCTTCCCCATCTCAGCCCAGAAAGCAGGTAGAACAACATTTGTGGTGCTTTTCAGCTGCCTACCGGGGTACTGTAAAAACTACCAAGAGAACTCCTTTCTGGCTCCTTCCCCGGTGGAGTTGTGCATGGGGTGTCTTTGGAACATTTTCTCACCGGCCGAGTCCAAAATTCAGCGGTTCCCCATCTCAGCCCAGAAAGCAGGTAGGACAAGTTTTGTGGCGCCTTTCAGCTGCCTACCTGGGTACTGTAAAAACTACCAAGAGAACTCCTTTCTGGCACCTTCCCCGGTGGAGTTGTGAATGGGGTGTGTTTGGAACATTTTCTCACCAGCCGAGTCCAAAATTCAGCGGTTCCCCATCACAGCACAGAAAGCAGGTAGGACAAGATTTGTGGCCCCTTTCAGCTGCCTACCGGGGCAGTGCAAAAACTACCAAGAGAACTCCTTACTGGCACCTTCCCCGGTGGAGTTGTGCATGGGGTGTGTTTGGAACATTTTGTCACCAGCCGAGTCCAAAATTCAGCGCTTCCCCATCTCAGCCCAGTAAGCAGGTTGAACAAGTTTTGTGGTGCCTTTCAGCTGCCTACCGGGGTACTGTAAAAAATACCAAGAGAACTCCTTTCTGGCACCTTCCCCGGTGGAGTTGTGCATGGGGTGTGTTTGGAACATTTTGTCACCAGCCGAGTCCAAAATTCTGCGCTTCCCCATCTCAGCCCAGAAAGCAGGTAGAACAACTATTTTGGTGCCTTTCAGCTGCCTACCGGGGTAGTGCAAAATCTACCAAGAGAACTCCTTTCTGGCACCTTCCCCGGTGGAGTTGTGCATGGTGTGTTTGGAACATTTTCTCACCGGCCGAGTCCAAAATTCAGCGCTTCCCCATCTCAGCCCAGAAAGCAGGTAGAACAACATTTGTGGTACCTTTCAGCTGCCTACCGGGGTACTGTAAAAACTACCAAGAGAACTCCTTTCTGGCACCTTCCCCGGTGGAGTTGTGCATGGGGTGTGTTTGGAACATTTTGTCACCAGCCGAGTCCAAATTCAGCGCTTCCCCATCACAGCACAGAAAGCAGGTAGAACATCTTTTGTGGCGCCTTTCAGCTGCCTACCGGGGCACTGTAAAAACTACCAACAGAATTCCTTTCTGGCACCTTCCCCGGTGGAGTTGTGCATGGGGTGTGTTTGGAACATTTTCTCACCAGCCGAGTCCAAAAGCCAGCGGTTCCCCATCTCAGCCCAGAAAGCAGGTAGAACGAGTTTTGTAGTGCCTTTCAGCTGCCTACCGGGGTACTGTAAAAACTACCAAGAGAACTCCTTTCTGGCTCCTTCCCCGGTGGAGTTGTGCATGGGGTGTGCCTTGGAACATTTTGTCACCAGCCGAGTCCAAAATTCAGCGCTTCCCCATCTCAGCCCAGAAAGCAGGTAGAACAAGTTTTGTGGCGCCTTTCAGCTGCCTACCGGGGTACTGTAAAAACTGCCATAAGAACTCTTTTCTGGCACCTTCCCCGGTGGAGTTGTGCATGGGGTGTTTTTGGACAATTTTGTCACGTGCCGAGTCCAAAATTCAGCGCTTCCCCATCACAGCCCAGAAAGCAGGTAGAACATCTTTTGTGGCGCCTTTCAGCTGCCTACCGGGGCAGTGCAAAAACTACCAAGAGAACTCCTTTCTGGCTCCTTCCCCGGTGGAGTTGTGCATGGGGTGTGTTTGGAACATTTTGTCACCAGCCGAGTCCAAAATTCAGCGGTTCCCCATCTCAGCCCAGAAAGCAGGTAGAACAACATTTGTGGTACCTTTCAGCTGCCTACCGGGGTACTGTAAAAACTACCAAGAGAACTCCTTTCTGGCACCTTCCCCGGTGGAGTTGTGCATGGGGTGTGTTTGGAACAGTTTGTCACCAGCCGAGTCCAAAATTCGGCGCTTCCCCATCTCAGCCCAGAAAGCAGGTAGAACAACTTTTGTGGCGCCTTTCAGCTGCCTACCGCGGTACTGTAAAAACTACCAACAGAACTCCTTTCGGGCTCCTTCCCTGGTGGAGTTGTGCATGGGGTGTGTTTGGAACATTTTGTCACCAGCCGAGTCCAAAATTCTGCAGTTCCCCATCTCAGCCCAGAAAGCAGGTAGAACATCTTTTGTGGTGCCTTTCAGCTGCCTACCAGGACACTGTAAAAACTGTCATAAGAACTCCATTCTGGCACCTTCCCCGGTGGAGTTGTGCATGGGGTGTCTTTGGAACATTTTCTCACCAGCCGAGTCCAAAATTCAGCGCTTCCCCATCTCAGCCCAGAAAGCAGGTAGAACAACTTTTGTGGCGCCTTTCTGCTGCCTACCGCGGTACTGTAAAAACTACCAACAGAACTCCTATCGGGCTCCTTCCCCGGTGGAGTTGTGCATGGGGTGTGTTTGGAACATTTTGTCACCAGCCGAGTCCAAAATTCAGCAGTTCCCCATCTCAGCCCAGAAAGCAGGTAGAACAACTTTTGTGGTGCCTTTCAGCTGCCTATCGGGGTAGTGCAAAATCTACCAAAAGAACTCCTTTCTGGCTCCTTCCCCGGTGGAGTTGTGCATGGGGTGTGTTTGGAACATTTTCTCACCAGCCGAGTCAAAAAGTCAGCAGTTCCCATCTCAGCCCAGAAAGCAGGTAGAACATCCTTTGTGGTGCCTTTCACCTGCCTACCGGGGCACTGTAAAAAGTGCCATAAGAACTCCATTCTGGCACCTTCCCCGGTGGAGTTGTGCATGGGATGTGTTTGGAACATTTTCTCACCAGCCGAGTCCAAAATTCAGCGCTTCCCCATCTCAGCCCAGTAAGCAGGTAGAACAAGTTTTGTGGCGCCTTTCAGCTGCCTACCGGGGTACTGTAAAAACTACCAAGAGAACTCCTTTCTGGCACCTTCCCCGGTGGAGTTGTGCATGGGGTGTGTTTGGAACATTTTGTCACCAGCCGAGTCCAAAATTCAGCGCTTCCCCATCTCAGCCCAGAAAGCAGGTAGAACAACTATTTTGGTGCCTTTCAGCTGCCTACCGAGGTAGTGCAAAATCTACCAAGAGAACTCCTTTCTGGCACCTTCCCCGGTGGAGTTGTGCATGGGGTGTGTTTGGAACATTTTCTCACCGGCCGAGTCCAAAATTCAGCGCTTCCCCATCTCAGCCCAGAAAGCAGGTAGAACAACATTTGTGGTACCTTTCAGCTGCCTACCGGGGTACTGTAAAAACTACCAAGAGAACTCCTTTCTGGCACCTTCCCCGGTGGAGTTGTGCATGGGGTGTGTTTGGAACATTTTGTCACCAGCCGAGTCCAAAATTCAGCGCTTCCCCATCACAGCACAGAAAGCAGGTAGAACATCTTTTGTGGCGCCTTTCAGCTGCCTACCGGGGCACTGTAAAAACTACCAACAGAATTCCTTTCTGGCACCTTCCCCGGTGGAGTTGTGCATGGGGTGTGTTTGGAACATTTTGTCACCAGCCGAGTCCAAAATTCAGCGGTTCCCCATCTCAGCCCAGAAAGCAGGTAGAACGAGTTTTGTAGTGCCTTTCAGCTGCCTACCGGGGTACTGTAAAAACTACCAAGAGAACTCCTTTCTGGCACCTTCCCCGGTGGAGTTGTGCATGGGGTGTGTTTGGAACATTTTCTCACCAGCCGAGTCCAAAATTCAGCGGTTCCCCATCTCAGCCCAGAAAGCAGGTAGATCAACTTTTGTGGTTCCTTTCATTAGGCTACAGGGGCAGTGTAAGAACTACCAAGAGAACTCCTTTCTGGCACCTTCCCCGGTGGAGTTGTGCATGGGGTGTGTTTGGAACATTTTGCCACCAGCCGAGTCCAAAAGCCAGCGGTTCCCCATCTCAGCCCAGAAAGCAGGTAGAACGAGTTTTGTAGTGCCTTTCAGCTGCCTACCGGGGTACTGTAAAAACTACCAAGAGAACTCCATTCTGGCACCTTCCCCGGGTGCAGTTGTGCATGGGGTGTCTTTGGAAGATTTTGTCACCAGCCGAGTCCAAAATTCAGCGCTTCCCCATCTCAGCCCAGAGGGCAGGTAGAACAACTTTTGTGGCGCCTTTCAGCTGCCTACCGGGGTACTGTAAAAACTGCCATAAGGACTCCATTCTGGCACCTTCCCCGGGTGGAGTTGTGCATGGGGTGTGTTTGGAACATTTTGTCACCAGCCGAGTCCAAAATTCAGCGCTTCCCCATCTCAGCCCAGAAAGCAGGTAGAACAACTTTTTTGGTGCCTTTCAGCTGCCTACCGGGGCACTGTAAAAAGTGCCATAAGAACTCCTTTCTGGCACCTTCCCCGGTGGAGTTGTGCATGGGGTGTGTTTGGAACATTTTGTCACCAGCCGAGTCCAAAATTCAGCGGTTCCCCATCTCAGCCCAGAAAGCAGGTAGAACAACATTTGTGGCGCCTTTCAGCTGCCTACCGGGGTACTGTAAAAACTACCAAGAGAACTCCTTTCTGGCACCTTCCCCGGTGGAGTTGTGCATGGGGTGTGTTTGGAACATTTTGTCACCAGCTGAGTCCAAAATTCAGCGCTTCCCCATCTCAGCCCAGAAAGCAGGTAGAACGAGTTTTGTGGTGCCTTTCAGCTGCCTACCGGGGCACTGTAAAAAGTGCCATAAGAACTCCTTTCTGGCACCTTCCCCGGTGGAGTTGTGCATGGGGTGTGTTTGGAACATTTTCTCACCAGCCGAGTCCAAAATTCAGCGCTTCCCCATCTCAGCCCAGAAAGCAGGTAGAACAAGTTTTGTGGCGCCTTTCAGCTGCCTACCGGGGCACTGTAAAAACTACCAAGAGAATTCCTTTCTGGCACCTTCCCCGGTGGAGTTGTGCATGGGGTGTGTTTGGAACATTTTGTCACCAGCCGAGTCCAAAATTCAGCGGTTCCCCATCTCAGCCCAGAAAGCAGGTAGAACGAGTTTTGTAGTGCCTTTCAGCTGCCTACAGGGGTACTGTAAAAACTACCAAGAGAACTCCTTTCTGGCACCTTCCCCGGTGGAGTTGTGCATGGGATGTGTTTGGAACATTTTGTCACCAGCCGAGTCCAAAATTCAGCGGTTCCCCATCTCAGCCCAGAAAGCAGGTAGAACAAGTTTTGTGGCGCCTTTCAGCTGCCTACCGGGGTACTGTAAAAACTACCAAGAGAACTCCTTTCTGGCACCTTCCCCGGTGGAGTTGTGCATGGGGTGTGTTTGGAACATTTTGTCACCAGCCGAGTCCAAAATTCAGCGGTTCCCCATCTCAGCCCAGAAAGCAGGTAGAACAAGTTTTGTGGCGCCTTTCAGCTGCCTACCGGGGTACTGTAAAAACTGCCATAAGAACTCCATTCTGGCACCTTCCCCGGTGGAGTTGTGCATGGGGTGTGTTTGGAACATTTTCTCACCGGCCGAGTCCAAAATTCAGCGCTTCCCCATCTCAGCCCAGAAAGCAGGTAGGACAAGTTTTGTGGCGCCTTTCAGCTGCCTACCTGGGTACTGTAAAAACTACCAAGAGAACTCCTTTCTGGCACCTTCCCCGGTGGAGTTGTGAATGGGGTGTGTTTGGAACATTTTCTCACCAGCCGAGTCCAAAATTCAGCGCTTCCCCATCTCAGCCCAGAAAGCAGGTAGAACAACATTTGTGGCGCCTTTCAGCTGCCTACCGGGGCAGTGCAAAAACTACCAAGAGAACTCCTTACTGGCACCTTCCCCGGTGGAGTTGTGCATGGGGTGTGTTTGGAACATTTTGTCACCAGCCGAGTCCAAAATTCAGCGGTTCCCCATCTCAGCCCAGAAAGCAGGTAGAACGAGTTTTGTAGTGCCTTTCAGCTGCCTACAGGGGTACTGTAAAAACTACCAAGAGAACTCCTTTCTGGCACCTTCCCCAGTGGAGTTGTGCATGGGGTGTGTTTGGAACATTTTGTCACCAGCCGAGTCCAAAATTCAGCGGTTCCCCATCTCAGCCCAGAAAGCAGGTAGAACAACTTTTGTGGCGCCTTTCAGCTGCCTACAGGGGTACTGTAAAAACTACCAAGAGAACTCCTTTCTGGCACCTTCCCCGGTGGAGTTGTGCATGGGATGTGTTTGGAACATTTTGTCACCAGCCGAGTCCAAAATTCAGCGGTTCCCCATCTCAGCCCAGAAAGCAGGTAGAACAAGTTTTGTGGCGCCTTTCAGCTGCCTACCGGGGTACTGTAAAAACTACCAAGAGAACTCCTTTCTGGCACCTTCCCCGGTGGAGTTGTGCATGGGGTGTGTTTGGAACATTTTGTCACCAGCCGAGTCCAAAATTCAGCGCTTCCCCATCTCAGCCCAGAAAGCAGGTAGAACAACTTTTTTGTGCCTTTCAGCTGCCTACCGGGGTACTGTAAAAACTACCAAGAGAACTCCTTTCTGGCACCTTCCCCGGTGGAGTTGTGCATGGGGTGTGTTTGGAACATTTTCTCACCGGCCGAGTCCAAAATTCAGCGCTTCCCATCTCAGCCCAGAAAGCAGGTAGGACAACTTTTGTGGCGCCTTTCAGCTGCCTACCTGGGTACTGTAAAAACTACCAAGAGAACTCCTTTCTGGCACCTTCCCCGGTGGAGTTGTGAATGGGGTGTGTTTGGAACATTTTCTCACCAGCCGAGTCCAAAATTCAGCGGTTCCCCATCTCAGCCCAGAAAGCAGGTAGAACAACATTTGTGGCGCCTTTCAGCTGCCTACCGGGGCAGTGCAAAAACTACCAAGAGAACTCCTTACTGGCACCTTCCCCGGTGGAGTTGTGCATGGGGTGTGTTTGGAACATTTTGTCACCAGCCGAGTCCAAAATTCAGCGGTTCCCCATCTCAGCCCAGAAAGCAGGTAGAACAACATTTGTGGTACCTTTCAGCTGCCTACCGGGGTACTGTAAAAACTACCAAGAGAACTCCTTTCTGGCACCTTCCCCGGTGGAGTTGTGCATGGGGTGTGTTTGGAACATTTTGTCACCAGCCGAGTCCAAAATTCAGCGCTTCCCCATCTCAGCCCAGAAAGCAGGTAGAACAACTTTTGTGGCGCCTTTCAGCTGCCTACCGCGGTACTGTAAAAACTACCAACAGAACTCCTTTCGGGCTCCTTCCCTGGTGGAGTTGTGCATGGGGTGTGTTTGGAACATTTTGTCACCAGCCGAGTCCAAAATTCTGCAGTTCCCCATCTCAGCCCAGAAAGCAGGTAGAACATCTTTTGTGGTGCCTTTCAGCTGCCTACCAGGACACTGTAAAAACTGTCATAAGAACTCCTTTCTGGCACCTTCCCCGGTGGAGTTGTGCATGGGGTGTGTTTGGAACAGTTTGTCACCAGCCGAGTCCAAAATTCAGCGCTTCCCCATCTCAGCCCAGAAAGCAGGTAGAACAACTTTTGTGGCGCCTTTCAGCTGCCTACCGCGGTACTGTAAAAACTACCAACAGAACTCCTTTCGGGCTCCTTCACCGGTGGAGTTGTGCATGGGGTGTGTTTGGAACATTTTCTCACCAGCCGAGTCCAAAATTCAGCTGTTCCCCATCTCAGCCCAGAAAGCAGGTAGAACAACTTTTGTGGCGCCTTTCAGCTGCCTACCGGGGCACTGTAAAAACTACCAACAGAATTCCTTTCTGGCACCTTCCCCGGTGGAGTTGTGCATGGGGTGTGTTTGGAACATTTTGTCACCAGCCGAGTCCAAAAGCCAGCGGTTCCCCATCTCAGCCCAGAAAGCAGGTAGAACGAGTTTTGTAGTGCCTTTCAGCTGCCTACCGGGGTACTGTAAAAACTACCAAGAGAACTCCTTTCTGGCACCTTCCCCGGTGGAGTTGTGCATGGGGTGTGTTTGGAACATTTTCTCACCAGCCGAGTCCAAAATTCAGCGGTTCCCCATCTCAGCCCAGAAAGCAGGTAGATCAACTTTTGTGGTTCCTTTCATTAGGCTACAGGGGCAGTGTAAGAACTACCAAGAGAACTCCTTTCTGGCACCTTCCCCGGTGGAGTTGTGCATGGGGTGTGTTTGGAACATTTTGCCACCAGCCGAGTCCAAAAGCCAGCGGTTCCCCATCTCAGCCCAGAAAGCAGGTAGAACGAGTTTTGTAGTGCCTTTCAGCTGCCTACCGGGGTACTGTAAAAACTACCAAGAGAACTCCATTCTGGCACCTTCCCCGGGTGCAGTTGTGCATGGGGTGTCTTTGGAAGATTTTGTCACCAGCCGAGTCCAAAATTCAGCGCTTCCCCATCTCAGCCCAGAGGGCAGGTAGAACAACTTTTGTGGCGCCTTTCAGCTGCCTACCGGGGTACTGTAAAAACTGCCATAAGAACTCCATTCTGGCACCTTCCCCGGGTGGAGTTGTGCATGGGGTGTGTTTGGAACATTTTGTCACCAGCCGAGTCCAAAATTCAGCGCTTCCCCATCTCAGCCCAGAAAGCAGGTAGAACAACTTTTTTGGTGCCTTTCAGCTGCCTACCGGGGCACTGTAAAAAGTGCCATAAGAACTCCTTTCTGGCACCTTCCCCGGTGGAGTTGTGCATGGGGTGTGTTTGGAACATTTTGTCACCAGCCGAGTCCAAAATTCAGCGGTTCCCCATCTCAGCCCGGAAAGCAGGTAGAACAACATTTGTGGCGCCTTTCAGCTGCCTACCGGGGTACTGTAAAAACTACCAAGAGAACTCCTTTCTGGCACCTTCCCCGGTGGAGTTGTGCATGGGGTGTGTTTGGAACATTTTGTCACCAGCTGAGTCCAAAATTCAGCGCTTCCCCATCTCAGCCCAGAAAGCAGGTAGAACGAGTTTTGTGGTGCCTTTCAGCTGCCTACCGGGGCACTGTAAAAAGTGCCATAAGAACTCCTTTCTGGCACCTTCCCCGGTGGAGTTGTGCATGGGGTGTGTTTGGAACATTTTCTCACCAGCCGAGTCCAAAATTCAGCGCTTCCCCATCTCAGCCCAGAAAGCAGGTAGAACAAGTTTTGTGGCGCCTTTCAGCTGCCTACCGGGGCACTGTAAAAACTACCAACAGAATTCCTTTCTGGCACCTTCCCCGGTGGAGTTGTGCATGGGGTGTGTTTGGAACATTTTGTCACCAGCCGAGTCCAAAATTCAGCGGTTCCCCATCTCAGCCCAGAAAGCAGGTAGAACGAGTTTTGTAGTGCCTTTCAGCTGCCTACAGGGGTACTGTAAAAACTACCAAGAGAACTCCTTTCTGGCACCTTCCCCGGTGGAGTTGTGCATGGGATGTGTTTGGAACATTTTGTCACCAGCCGAGTCCAAAATTCAGCGCTTCCCCATCTCAGCCCAGAAAGCAGGTAGAACAAGTTTTGTGGCGCCTTTCAGCTGCCTACCGGGGTACTGTAAAAACTACCAAGAGAACTCCTTTCTGGCACCTTCCCCGGTGGAGTTGTGCATGGGGTGTGTTTGGAACATTTTGTCACCAGCCGAGTCCAAAATTCAGCGCTTCCCCATCTCAGCCCAGAAAGCAGGTAGAACAAGTTTTGTGGTGCCTTTCAGCTGCCTACCGGGGTACTGTAAAAACTACCAAGAGACCTCCTTTCTGGCACCTTCCCCGGTGGAGTTGTGCATGGGGTGTGTTTGGAACATTTTCTCACCAGCCGAGTCCAAAATTCAGCGCTTCCCCATCTCAGCCCAGAAAGCAGGTAGGACAAGTTTTGTGGCGCCTTTCAGCTGCCTACCTGGGTACTGTAAAAACTACCAAGAGAACTCCTTTCTGGCACCTTCCCCGGTGGAGTTGTGAATGGGGTGTGTTTGGAACATTTTCTCACGTGCCGAGTCCAAAATTCAGCGCTTCCCCATCTCAGCCCAGAAAGCAGGTAGAACAACATTTGTGGCGCCTTTCAGCTGCCTACCGGGGCAGTGCAAAAACTACCAAGAGAACTCCTTACTGGCACCTTCCCCGGTGGAGTTGTGCATGGGGTGTGTTTGGAACATTTTGTCACCAGCCGAGTCCAAAATTCAGCGGTACCCCATCTCAGCCCAGAAAGCAGGTAGAACGAGTTTTGTAGTGCCTTTCAGCTGCCTACAGGGGTACTGTAAAAACTACCAAGAGAACTCCTTTCTGGCACCTTCCCCAGTGGAGTTGTGCATGGGGTGTGTTTGGAACATTTTGTCACCAGCCGAGTCCAAAATTCAGCGGTTCCCCATCTCAGCCCAGAAAGCAGGTAGAACAACTTTTGTGGCGCCTTTCAGCTGCCTACAGGGGTACTGTAAAAACTACCAAGAGAACTCCTTTCTGGCACCTTCCCCGGTGGAGTTGTGCATGGGATGTGTTTGGAACATTTTCTCACCGGCCGAGTCCAAAATTCAGCGGTTCCCCATCTCAGCCCAGAAAGCAGGTAGAACAAGTTTTGTGGCGCCTTTCAGCTGCCTACCGGGGTACTGTAAAAACTACCAAGAGAACTCCTTTCTGGCACCTTCCCCGGTGGAGTTGTGCATGGGGTGTGTTTGGAACATTTTGTCACCAGCCGAGTCCAAAATTCAGCGCTTCCCCATCTCAGCCCAGAAAGCAGGTAGAACAACTTTTTTGTGCCTTTCAGCTGCCTACCGGGGTACTGTAAAAACTACCAAGAGAACTCCTTTCTGGCACCTTCCCCGGTGGAGTTGTGCATGGGGTGTGTTTGGAACATTTTCTCACCGGCCGAGTCCAAAATTCAGCGCTTCCCATCTCAGCCCAGAAAGCAGGTAGGACAACTTTTGTGGCGCCTTTCAGCTGCCTACCTGGGTACTGTAAAAACTACCAAGAGAACTCCTTTCTGGCACCTTCCCCGGTGGAGTTGTGAATGGGGTGTGTTTGGAACATTTTCTCACCAGCCGAGTCCAAAATTCAGCGGTTCCCCATCTCAGCCCAGAAAGCAGGTAGAACAACATTTGTGGTACCTTTCAGCTGCCTACCGGGGTCCTGTAAAAACTACCAAGAGAACTCCTTTCTGGCACCTTCCCCGGTGGAGTTGTGCATGGGGTGTGTTTGGAACAGTTTGTCACCAGCCGAGTCCAAAATTCAGCGGTTCCCCATCTCAGCCCAGAAAGCAGGTAGAACAACTTTTGTGGCGCCTTTCAGCTGCCTACCGCGGTACTGTAAAAACTACCAACAGAACTCCTTTCGGGCTCCTTCCCTGGTGGAGTTGTGCATGGGGTGTGTTTGGAACATTTTGTCACCAGCCGAGTCCAAAATTCTGCAGTTCCCCATCTCAGCCCAGAAAGCAGGTAGAACATCTTTTGTGGTGCCTTTCAGCTGCCTACCAGGACACTGTAAAAACTGTCATAAGAACTCCTTTCTGGCACCTTCCCCGGTGGAGTTGTGCATGGGGTGTGTTTGGAACAGTTTGTCACCAGCCGAGTCCAAAATTCAGCGCTTCCCCATCTCAGCCCAGAAAGCAGGTAGAACAACTTTTGTGGCGCCTTTCAGCTGCCTACCGCGGTACTGTAAAAACTACCAACAGAACTCCTTTCGGGCTCCTTCACCGGTGGAGTTGTGCATGGGGTGTGTTTGGAACATTTTCTCACCAGCCGAGTCCAAAATTCAGCTGTTCCCCATCTCAGCCCAGAAAGCAGGTAGAACAACTTTTGTGGTGCCTTTCAGCTGCCTACCGGGGTACTGTAAAAAGTGCCATAAGAACTCCATTCTGGCACCTTCCCCGGTGGAGTTGTGCATGGGGTGTCTTTGGAACATTTTCTCACCAGCCGAGTCCAAAATTCAGCGGTTCCCCATCTCAGCCCAGAAAGCAGGTAGAACAACTTTTTTGTGCCTTTCAGCTGCCTACCGGGGTACTGTAAAAACTACCAAGAGAACTGCTTTCTGGCACCTTCCCCGGTGGAGTTGTGCATGGGGTGTGTTTGGAACATTTTCTCACCGGCCGAGTCCAAAATTCAGCGCTTCCCCATCTCAGCCCAGAAAGCAGGTAGGACAAGTTTTGTGGCGCCTTTCAGCTGCCTACCTGGGTACTGTAAAAACTACCAAGAGAACTCCTTTCTGGCACCTTCCCCGGTGGAGTTGTGCATGGGGTGTGTTTGGAACATTTTCTCACCAGCCGAGTCCAAAATTCAGCGGTTCCCCATCTCAGCCCAGAAAGCAGGTAGAACAACATTTGTGGCGCCTTTCAGCTGCCTACCGGGGCAGTGCAAAAACTACCAAGAGAACTCCTTACTGGCACCTTCCCCGGTGGAGTTGTGCATGGGGTGTGTTTGGAACATTTTCTCACCAGCCGAGTCCAAAATTCAGCGGTTCCCCATCTCAGCCCAGAAAGCAGGTAGAACAACATTTGTGGTACCTTTCAGCTGCCTACCGGGGTACTGTAAAAACTACCAAGAGAACTCCTTTCTGGCACCTTCCCCGGGTGGAGTTGTGCATGGGGTGTGTTTGGAACAGTTTGTCACCAGCCGAGTCCAAAATTCAGCGGTTCCCCATCTCAGCCCAGAAAGCAGGTAGAACAACTTTTGTGGCGCCTTTCAGCTGCCTACCGCGGTACTGTAAAAACTACCAACAGAACTCCTTTCGGGCTCCTTCCCTGGTGGAGTTGTGCATGGGGTGTGTTTGGAACATTTTGTCACCAGCCGAGTCCAAAATTCTGCAGTTCCCCATCTCAGCCCAGAAAGCAGGTAGAACATCTTTTGTGGTGCCTTTCAGCTGCCTACCAGGACACTGTAAAAATGTCATAAGAACTCCTTTCTGGCACCTTCCCCGGTGGAGTTGTGCATGGGGTGTGTTTGGAACAGTTTGTCACCAGCCGAGTCCAAAATTCAGCGCTTCCCCATCTCAGCCCAGAAAGCAGGTAGAACAACTTTTGTGGCGCCTTTCAGCTGCCTACCGCGGTACTGTAAAAACTACCAACAGAACTCCTTTCGGGCTCCTTCACCGGTGGAGTTGTGCATGGGGTGTGTTTGGAACATTTTCTCACCAGCCGAGTCCAAAATTCAGCTGTTCCCCATCTCAGCCCAGAAAGCAGGTAGAACAACTTTTGTGGTGCCTTTCAGCTGCCTACCGGGGTACTGTAAAAAGTGCCATAAGAACTCCATTCTGGCACCTTCCCCGGTGGAGTTGTGCATGGGATGTGTTTGGAACATTTTGTCACCAGCCGAGTCCAAAATTCAGCGCTTCCCCATCTCAGCCCAGAAAGCAGGTAGAACAACATTTGTGGTGCCTTTCAGCTGCCTACCGGGGTACTGTAAAAACTACCAACAGAACTCCTTTCTGGCTCCTTCCCCGGTGGAGTTGTGCATGGGGTGTCTTTGGAACATTTTCTCACCGGCCGAGTCCAAAATTCAGCGGTTCCCCATCTCAGCCCAGAAAGCAGGTAGGACAAGTTTTGTGGCGCCTTTCAGCTGCCTACCTGGGTACTGTAAAAACTACCAAGAGAACTCCTTTCTGGCACCTTCCCCGGTGGAGTTGTGAATGGGGTGTGTTTGGAACATTTTCTCACCAGCCGAGTCCAAAATTCAGCGGTTCCCCATCACAGCACAGAAAGCAGGTAGGACAAGATTTGTGGTGCCTTTCAGCTGCCTACCGGGGCAGTGCAAAAACTACCAAGAGAACTCCTTACTGGCACCTTCCCCGGTGGAGTTGTGCATGGGGTGTGTTTGGAACATTTTCTCACCAGCCGAGTCCAAAATTCAGCGCTTCCCCATCTCAGCCCAGAAAGCAGGTAGAACAAGTTTTGTGGTGCCTTTCAGCTGCCTACCGGGGTACTGTAAAAACTACCAAGAGAACTCCTTTCTGGCACCTTCCCCGGTGGAGTTGTGCATGGGGTGTGTTTGGAACATTTTGTCACCAGCCGAGTCCAAAATTCTGCGCTTCCCCATCTCAGCCCAGAAAGCAGGTAGAACAACTTTTTTGGTGCCTTTCAGCTGCCTACCGGGGTAGTGCAAAATCTACCAAGAGAACTCCTTTCTGGCACCTTCCCCGGTGGAGTTGTGCATGGGGTGTGTTTGGAACATTTTCTCACCGGCCGAGTCCAAAATTCAGCGCTTCCCCATCTCAGCCCAGAAAGCAGGTAGAACAACATTTGTGGTACCTTTCAGCTGCCTACCGGGGTACTGTAAAAACTACCAAGAGAACTCCTTTCTGGCACCTTCCCCGGTGGAGTTGTGCATGGGGTGTGTTTGGAACATTTTCTCACCAGCCGAGTCCAAAATTCAGCGCTTCCCCATCTCAGCCCAGAAAGCAGGTAGAACAAGTTTTGTGGTGCCTTTCAGCTGCCTACCGGGGCACTGTAAAAACTACCAACAGAAATCCTTTCTGGCACCTTCCCCGGTGGAGTTGTGCATGGGGTGTGTTTGGAACAGTTTCTCACCAGCCGAGTCCAAAATTCAGCGGTTCCCCATCTCAGCCCAGAAAGCAGGTAGATCAACTTTTGTGGTTCCTTTCATTAGGCTACAGGGGCAGTGTAAGAACTACCAAGAGAACTCCTTTCTGGCACCTTCCCCGGTGGAGTTGTGCATCGGGTGTGTTTGGAACATTTTCTCACCAGCCGAGTCCAAAATTCAGCGGTTCCCCATCTCAGCCCAGAAAGCAGGTAGAACGAGTTTTGTAGTGCCTTTCAGCTGCCTACCGGGGTACTGTAAAAACTACCAAGAGAACTCCTTTCTGGCACCTTCCCCGGGTGCAGTTGTGCATGGGGTGTCTTTGGAAGATTTTGTCACCAGCCGAGTCCAAAATTCAGCGCTTCCCCATCTCAGCCCAGAAAGCAGGTAGAACAACTTTTGTGGCGCCTTTCAGCTGCCTACCGGGGTACTGTAAAAACTGCCATAAGAACTCCATTCTGGCACCTTCCCCGGGTGGAGTTGTGCATGGGGTGTGTTTGGAACATTTTGCCTCCAGCCGAGTCCAAATTCAGTGGTTCCCCATCTCAATCCAGAAAGCATGTAGAACATCTTTTGTGGTGCCTTTCAGCTGCCTACCGGGGCAGTGCAAAAACTACCAAGAGAACTCTTTTTCTGGCACCTTCCCCGGTGGAGTTGTGCATGGGGTGTGTTTGGAACATTTTCTCACCAGCCGAGTCCAAAATTCAGCGCTTCCCCATCACAGCACAGAAAGCAGGTAGAACATCTTTTGTGGCGCCTTTCAGCTGCCTACCGGGGCAGTGTAAAAACTACCAAGAGAACTCCTTACTGGCACCTTCCCCGGTGGAGTTGTGCATGGGGTGTGTTTGGAACAGTTTGTCACCAGCCGAGTCCAAAATTCAGCGCTTCCCCATCTCAGCCCAGAAAGCAGGTAGAACATCTTTTGTGGTGCCTTTCAGCTGCCTACCGGGGCACTGTAAAAAGTGCCATAAGAACTCCTTTCTGGCACCTTCCCCGGTGGAGTTATGCATGGGGTGTGTTTGGAACATTTTCTCACCAGCCGAGTCCAAAATTCAGCGCTTCCCCATCTCAGCCCAGAAAGCAGGTAGAACAACTTTTGTGGTGCCTTTCAGCTGCCTACCGGGGCACTGTAAAAACTACCAAGAGAACTCCATTCTGGCACCTTCCCCGGGTGCAGTTGTGCATGGGGTGTCTTTGGAAGATTTTGTCACCAGCCGAGTCCAAAATTCAGCGCTTCCCCATCTCAGCCCTGAAAGCAGGTAGAACAACTTTTGTGGCGCCTTTCAGCTGCCTACCGGGGTACTGTAAAAACTGCCATAAGAACTCCATTCTGGCACCTTCCCCGGGTGCAGTTGTGCATGGGGTGTCTTTGGAAGATTTTGTCACCAGCCGAGTCCAAAATTCAGCGCTTCCCCATCTCAGCCCAGAAAGCATGTAGAACATCTTTTGTGGTGCCTTTCAGCTGCCTACCGGGGCAGTGCAAAAACTACCAAGAGAACTCTTTTTCTGGCACCTTCCCCGGTGGAGTTGTGCATGGGGTGTGTTTGGAACATTTTGTCACCAGCCGAGTCCAAAATTCAGCGGTTCCCCATCTCAGCCCAGAAAGCAGGTAGAACAACATTTGTGGTACTTTTCAGCTGCCTACCGGGGTACTGTAAAAACTACCAAGAGAACTCCTTTCTGGCACCTTCCCCGGTGGAGTTGTGCATGGGGTGTGTTTGGAACATTTTCTCACCAGCCGAGTCCAAAAGTCAGCGCTTCCCCATCACAGCACAGAAAGCAGGTAGGACATCTTTTGTTGCGCCTTTCACCTGCCTACCGGGGCACTGTAAAAAGTGCCATAAGAACTCCATTCTGGCACCTTCCCCGGGTGGAGTTGTGCATGGGGTGTGTTTGGAACAGTTTGTCACCAGCCGAGTCCAAAATTCAGCGCTTCCCCATCTCAGCCCAGAAAGCAGGTAGAACAACATTTGTGGTACCTTTCAGCTGCCTACCGGGGTACTGTAAAAACTACCAAGAGAACTCCTTTCTGGCACCTTCCCCGGTGGAGTTGTGCATGGGGTGTGTTTGGAACATTTTGTCACCAGCCGAGTCCAAAATTCAGCGGTTCCCCATCTCAGCCCAGAAAGCAGGTAGAACATCTTTTGTGGTGCCTTTCAGCTGCCTACCGGGGCAGTGCAAAAACTACCAAGAGAACTCTTTTTCTGGCACCTTCCCCGGTGGAGTTGTGCATGGGGTGTGTTTGGAACATTTTGTCACCAGCCGAGTCCAAATTCAGCGGTTCCCCATCTCAGCCCGGAAAGCAGGTAGAACAACATTTGTGGCGCCTTTCAGCTGCCTACCGGGGTACTGTAAAAACTACCAAGAGAACTCCATTCTGGCACCTTCCCCGGGTGGAGTTGTGCATGGGGTGTGTTTGGAACATTTTCTCACCAGCCGAGTCCAAAATTCAGCGCTTCCCCATCTCAGCCCAGAAAGCAGGTAGAACAACTTTTGTGGTGCCTTTCAGCTGCCTACCGGGGCACTGTAAAAAGTGCCATAAGAACTCCTTTCTGGCACCTTCCCCGGTGGAGTTGTGCATGGGGTGTGTTTGGAACATTTTCTCACCAGCCGAGTCCAAAATTCAGCGCTTCCCCATCTCAGCCCAGAAAGCAGGTAGAACAAGTTTTGTGGCGCCTTTCAGCTGCCTACCGGGGCACTGTAAAAACTACCAACAGAATTCCTTTCTGGCTCCTTCCCCGGTGGAGTTGTGCATGGGGTGTGTTTGGAACATTTTCTCACCAGCCGAGTCAAAAAGTCAGCAGTTCCCATCTCAGCCCAGAAAGCAGGTAGAACGAGTTTTGTAGTGCCTTTCAGCTGCCTACCGGGGTACTGTAAAAAGTGCCAACAGAACTCCATTCTGGCACCTTCCCCGGGTGGAGTTGTACATGGGGTGTCTTTGGAACATTTTCTCACCAGCCGAGTCCAAAATTCAGCGCTTCCCCATCTCAGCCCAGAAAGCAGGTAGAACAAGTTTTGTGGCGCCTTTCAGCTGCCTACCGGGGTAGTGCAAAATCTACCAAGAGAACTCCTTACTGGCTCCTTCCCCGGTGGAGTTGTGCATGGGGTGTGTTTGGAACATTTTCTCACCAGCCGAGTCAAAAAGTCAGCAGTTCCCATCTCAGCCCAGAAAGCAGGTAGAACATCCTTTGTGGCGCCTTTCAGCTGCCTACCGGGGCACTGTAAAAAGTGCCATAAGAACTCCATTCTGGCACCTTCCCCGGGTGGAGTTGTGCATGGGGTGTGTTTGGAACAGTTTGTCACCAGCCGAGTCCAAAATTCAGCGCTTCCCCATCTCAGCCCAGAAAGCAGGTAGAACAACTTTTGTGGCGCCTTTCAGCTGCCTACCGCGGTACTGTAAAAACTACCAACAGAACTCCTTTCGGGCTCCTTCCCTGGTGGAGTTGTGCATGGGGTGTGTTTGGAACATTTTGTCACCAGCCGAGTCCAAAATTCAGCGGTTCCCCATCTCAGCCCAGAAAGCAGGTAGAACAAGTTTTGTGGTGCCTTTCAGCTGCCTACCGGGGCACTGTAAAAACTGCCATAAGAACTCCATTCTGGCACCTTCCCCGGTGGAGTTGTGCATGGGGTGTGTTTGGAACATTTTGTCACCAGCCGAGTCCAAAATTCAGCGGTTCCCCATCTCAGCCCAGAAAGCAGGTAGAACAACTTTTGTGGTGCCTTTCAGCTGCCTACCGGGGTAGTGCAAAATCTACCAACAGATTCCTTTCTGGCACCTTCCCCGGTGGAGTTGTGCATGGGGTGTGTTTGGAACATTTTCTCACCAGCCGAGTCAAAAAGTCAGCAGTTCCCATCTCAGCCCAGAAAGCAGGTAGAACATCCTTTGTGGTGCCTTTCAGCTGCCTACCGGGGCACTGTAAAAAGTGCCATAAGAACTCCATTCTGGCACCTTCCCCGGGTGGAGTTGTGCATGGGGTGTCTTTGGAACATTTTCTCACCAGCCGAGTCCAAAATTCAGCGGTTCCCCATCTCAGCCCAGAAAGCAGGTAGAACAAGTTTTGTGGTGCCTTTCAGCTGCCTACCGGGGCAGTGCAAAAACTACCAACAGATTCCTTTCTGGCACCTTCCCCGGTGGAGTTGTGCATGGGATGTGTTTGGAACATTTTGTCACCAGCCGAGTCCAAAATTCTGCGCTTCCCCATCTCAGCCCAGAAAGCAGGTAGAACAACATTTGTGGTGCCTTTCAGCTGCCTACCGGGGTACTGTAAAAACTACCAAGAGAACTCCTTTCTGGCTCCTTCCCCGGTGGAGTTGTGCATGGGGTGTCTTTGGAACATTTTCTCACCGGCCGAGTCCAAAATTCAGCGGTTCCCCATCTCAGCCCAGAAAGCAGGTAGGACAAGTTTTGTGGCGCCTTTCAGCTGCCTACCTGGGTACTGTAAAAACTACCAAGAGAACTCCTTTCTGGCACCTTCCCCGGTGGAGTTGTGAATGGGGTGTCTTTGGAACATTTTGTCACCAGCCGAGTCCAAAATTCAGCGGTTCCCCATCACAGCACAGAAAGCAGGTAGGACAAGATTTGTGGCGCCTTTCAGCTGCCTACCGGGGCAGTGCAAAAACTACCAAGAGAACTCCTTACTGGCACCTTCCCCGGTGGAGTTGTACATGGGGTGTGTTTGGAACATTTTGTCACCAGCCGAGTCCAAAATTCAGCGGTTCCCCATCTCAGCCCAGAAAGCAGGTAGAACAACATTTGTGGTACCTTTCAGCTGCCTACCGGGGTACTGTAAAAACTACCAAGAGAACTCCTTTCTGGCACCTTCCCCGGGTGGAGTTGTGCATGGGGTGTGTTTGGAACAGTTTGTCACCAGCCGAGTCCAAAATTCAGCGCTTCCCCATCTCAGCCCGGAAAGCAGGTAGAACAACTTTTGTGGCGCCTTTCAGCTGCCTACCGCGGTACTGTAAAAACTACCAACAGAACTCCTTTCGGGCTCCTTCCCTGGTGGAGTTGTGCATGGGGTGTGTTTGGAACATTTTGTCACCAGCCGAGTCCAAAATTCAGCGGTTCCCCATCTCAGCCCAGAAAGCAGGTAGAACAAGTTTTGTGGTGCCTTTCAGCTGCCTACCGGGGCACTGTAAAAACTGCCATAAGAACTCCATTCTGGCACCTTCCCCGGTGGAGTTGTGCATGGGGTGTCTTTGGAACATTTTCTCACCAGCCGAGTCCAAAATTCAGCTGTTCCCCATCTCAGCCCAGAAAGTAGGTAGAACAACTTTTGTGGTGCCTTTCAGCTGCCTACCGGGGTAGTGCAAAATCTACCAACAGATTCCTTTCTGGCACCTTCCCCGGTGGAGTTGTGCATGGGATGTGTTTGGAACATTTTGTCACCAGCCGAGTCCAAAATTCAGCGCTTCCCCATCTCAGCCCTGAAAGCAGGTAGAACAACTTTTGTGGTGCCTTTCAGCTGCCTACCGGGGTAGTGCAAAATCTACCAAAAGAACTCCTTTCTGGCTCCTTCCCCGGTGGAGTTGTGCATGGGGTGTGTTTGGAACATTTTCTCACCAGCCGAGTCAAAAAGTCAGCAGTTCCCATCTCAGCCCAGAAAGCAGGTAGAACATCCTTTGTGGTGCCTTTCACCTGCCTACCGGGGCACTGTAAAAAGTGCCATAAGAACTCCATTCTGGCACCTTCCCCGGGTGGAGTTGTGCATGGGGTGTCTTTGGAACATTTTCTCACCAGCCGAGTCCAAAATTCAGCGGTTCCCCATCTCAGCCCAGAAAGCAGGTAGAACAAGTTTTGTGGTGCCTTTCAGCTGCCTACCGGGGCAGTGCAAAAACTACCAACAGATTCCTTTCTGGCACCTTCCCCGGTGGAGTTGTGCATGGGATGTGTTTGGAACATTTTGTCACCAGCCGAGTCCAAAATTCAGCTGTTCCCCATCTCAGCCCAGAAAGCAGGTAGAACAACATTTGTGGTGCCTTTCAGCTGCCTACCGGGGTACTGTAAAAACTACCAAGAGAACTCCTTTCTGGCTCCTTCCCCGGTGGAGTTGTGCATGGGGTGTCTTTGGAACATTTTCTCACCGGCCGAGTCCAAAATTCAGCGGTTCCCCATCTCAGCCCAGAAAGCAGGTAGGACAAGTTTTGTGGCGCCTTTCAGCTGCCTACCTGGGTACTGTAAAAACTACCAAGAGAACTCCTTTCTGGCACCTTCCCCGGTGGAGTTGTGCATGGGGTGTGTTTGGAACATTTTCTCACCAGCCGAGTCCAAAATTCAGCGGTTCCCCATCTCAGCCCAGAAAGCAGGTAGAACAACTTTTGTGGTGCCTTTCAGCTGCCTACCGGGGCACTGTAAAAAGTGCCATAAGAATTCCTTTCTGGCACCTTCCCCGGGTGCAGTTGTGCATGGGGTGTCTTTGGAAGATTTTGTCACCAGCCGAGTCCAAAATTCAGCGCTTCCCCATCTCAGCCCAGAAAGCAGGTAGAACAACTTTTGTGGTGCCTTTCAGCTGCCTACCGGGGTAGTGCAAAATCTACCAACAGATTCCTTTCTGGCACCTTCCCCGGTGGAGTTGTGCATGGGATGTGTTTGGAACATTTTGTCACCAGCCGAGTCCAAAATTCAGCGCTTCTCCATCTCAGCCCTGAAAGCAGGTAGAACAACATTTGTGGTGCCTTTCAGCTGCCTACCGGGGTACTGTAAAAACTACCAAGAGAACTCCTTTCTGGCTCCTTCCCCGGTGGAGTTGTGCATGGGGTGTCTTTGGAACATTTTCTCACCGGCCGAGTCCAAAATTCAGCGGTTCCCCATCTCAGCCCAGAAAGCAGGTAGGACAAGTTTTGTGGTGCCTTTCAGCTGCCTACCGGGGTACTGTAAAAACTACCAAGAGAACTCCTTTCTGGCACCTTCCCCGGTGGAGTTGTGAATGGGGTGTGTTTGGAACATTTTCTCACCAGCCGAGTCCAAAATTCAGCGGTTCCCCATCACAGCACAGAAAGCAGGTAGGACAAGATTTGTGGCGCCTTTCAGCTGCCTACCGGGGCAGTGCAAAAACTACCAAGAGAACTCCTTACTGGCACCTTCCCCGGTGGAGTTGTGCATGGGGTGTGTTTGGAACATTTTGTCACCAGCCGAGTCCAAAATTCAGCGGTTCCCCATCTCAGCCCAGAAAGCAGGTAGAACAACATTTGTGGTACCTTTCAGCTGCCTACCGGGGCAGTGCAAAAACTACCAAGAGAACTCCTTTCTGGCACCTTCCCCGGTGGAGTTGTGCATGGAGTGTGTTTGGAACATTTTCTCACCGGCCGAGTCCAAAATTCAGCGGTTCCCCATCTCAGCCCAGAAAGCAGGTAGAACAACTTTTGTGGCGCCTTTCAGCTGCCTACCGGGGTACTGTAAAAACTGCCATAAGAACTCCATTCTGGCACCTTCCCCGGGTGGAGTTGTGCATGGGGTGTGTTTGGAACATTTTCTCACCAGCCGAGTCCAAAATTCAGCGCTTCCCCATCTCAGCCCAGAAAGCAGGTAGAACAACTTTTGTGGTGCCTTTCAGCTGCCTATCGGGGTAGTGCAAAATCTACCAAGAGAACTCTTTTCTGGCACCTTCCCCGGTGGTGTTGTGCATGGGGTGTGTTTGGAACATTTTGTCACCAGCCGAGTCCAAAATTCTGCAGTTCCCCATCTCAGCCCAGAAAGCAGGTAGAACATCTTTTGTGGTGCCTTTCAGCTGCCTACCAGGACACTGTAAAAACTGTCATAAGAACTCCTTTCTGGCACCTTCCCCGGTGGAGTTATGCATGGGGTGTGTTTGGAACATTTTGTCACTAGCCGAGTCCAAAATTCAGCGGTTCCCCATCTCAGCCCAGAAAGCAGGTAGAACAACTTTTGTGGCGCCTTTCTGCTGCCTACCGCGGTACTGTAAAAACTACCAACAGAACTCCTTTCGGGCTCCTTCACCGGTGGAGTTGTGCATGGGGTGTCTTTGGAACATTTTCTCACCAGCCGAGTCCAAAATTCAGCTGTTCCCCATCTCAGCCCAGAAAGCAGGTAGAACAACTTTTGTGGTGCCTTTCAGCTGCCTACCGGGGTACTGTAAAAAGTGCCATAAGAGCTCCATTCTGGCACCTTCCCCGGTGGAGTTGTGCATGGGATGTGTTTGGAACATTTTGTCACCAGCCGAGTCCAAAATTCAGCGCTTCCCCATCTCAGCCCAGAAAGCAGGTAGAACAACATTTGTGGTGCCTTTCAGCTGCCTACCGGGGCAGTGCAAAAACTACCAACAGATTCCTTTCTGGCACCTTCCCCGGTGGAGTTGTGCATGGGATGTGTTTGGAACATTTTGTCACCAGCCGAGTCCAAAATTCAGCGCTTCCCCATCTCAGCCCAGAAAGCAGGTAGAACAACATTTGTGGTGCCTTTCAGCTGCCTACCGGGGTACTGTAAAAACTACCAAGAGAACTCCTTTCTGGCTCCTTCCCCGGTGGAGTTGTGCATGGGGTGTCTTTGGAACATTTTCTCACCGGCCGAGTCCAAAATTCAGCGGTTCCCCATCACAGCACAGAAAGCAGGTAGGACAAGATTTGTGGCGCCTTTCAGCTGCCTACCGGGGCAGTGCAAAAACTACCAAGAGAACTCCTTACTGGCACCTTCCCCGGTGGAGTTGTACATGGGGTGTGTTTGGAACATTTTGTCACCAGCCGAGTCCAAAATTCAGCGGTTCCCCATCTCAGCCCAGAAAGCAGGTAGAACAACATTTGTGGTACCTTTCAGCTGCCTACCGGGGTACTGTAAAAACTACCAAGAGAACTCCTTTCTGGCACCTTCCCCGGTGGAGTTGTGCATGGGGTGTGTTTGGAACAGTTTGTCACCAGCCGAGTCCAAAATTCAGCGCTTCCCCATCTCAGCCCAGAAAGCAGGTAGAACAACTTTTGTGGCGCCTTTCAGCTGCCTACCGGGGTACTGTAAAAACTGCCATAAGAACTCCTTTCTGGCACCTTCCCCGGGTGGAGTTGTGCATGGGGTGTGTTTGGAACATTTTGTCACCAGCCGAGTCCAAAATTCAGCGCTTCCCCATCTCAGCCCAGAAAGCAGGTAGAACAACTTTTTTGGTGCCTTTCAGCTGCCTACCGGGGCAGTGCAAAAACTACCAAGAGAACTCCTTTCTGGCACCTTCCCCGGTGGAGTTGTGCATGGAGTGTGTTTGGAACATTTTCTCACCGGCCGAGTCCAAAATTCAGCGGTTCCCCATCTCAGCCCAGAAAGCAGGTAGAACAACTTTTGTGGCGCCTTTCAGCTGCCTACCGGGGTACTGTAAAAACTGCCATAAGAACTCCATTCTGGCACCTTCCCCGGGTGGAGTTGTGCATGGGGTGTGTTTGGAACATTTTCTCACCAGCCGAGTCCAAAATTCAGCGCTTCCCCATCTCAGCCCAGAAAGCAGGTAGAACAACTTTTGTGGTGCCTTTCAGCTGCCTACAGGGGTACTGTAAAAACTACCAAGAGAACTCCTTTCTGGCACCTTCCCCAGTGGAGTTGTGCATGGGGTGTGTTTGGAACATTTTCTCACCGGCCGAGTCCAAAATTCAGCGGTTCCCCATCTCAGCCCAGAAAGCAGGTAGAACAACTTTTGTGGCGCCTTTCAGCTGCCTACCGGGGTACTGTAAAAACTACCAACAGAACTCCTTTCTGGCTCCTTCCCCGGGTGGAGTTGTGCATGGGGTGTCTTTGGAACATTTTCTCACCGGCCGAGTCCAAAATTCAGCGGTTCCCCATCTCAGCCCAGAAAGCAGGTAGAACAACTTTTGTGGCGCCTTTCAGCTGCCTACAGGGGTACTGTAAAAACTGCCATAAGAACTCCATTCTGGCACCTTCCCCGGGTGGAGTTGTGCATGGGGTGTGTTTGGAACATTTTCTCACCAGCCGAGTCCAAAATTCAGCGCTTCCCCATCTCAGCCCAGAAAGCAGGTAGAACAACTTTTGTGGTGCCTTTCAGCTGCCTATCGGGGTAGTGCAAAATCTACCAAGAGAACTCTTTTCTGGCACCTTCCCCGGTGGTGTTGTGCATGGGGTGTGTTTGGAACATTTTGTCACCAGCCGAGTCCAAAATTCTGCAGTTCCCCATCTCAGCCCAGAAAGCAGGTAGAACATCTTTTGTGGTGCCTTTCAGCTGCCTACCAGGACACTGTAAAAACTGTCATAAGAACTCCTTTCTGGCACCTTCCCCGGTGGAGTTATGCATGGGGTGTGTTTGGAACATTTTGTCACTAGCCGAGTCCAAAATTCAGCGGTTCCCCATCTCAGCCCAGAAAGCAGGTAGAACAACTTTTGTGGCGCCTTTCTGCTGCCTACCGCGGTACTGTAAAAACTACCAACAGAACTCCTTTCGGGCTCCTTCACCGGTGGAGTTGTGCATGGGGTGTCTTTGGAACATTTTCTCACCAGCCGAGTCCAAAATTCAGCTGTTCCCCATCTCAGCCCAGAAAGCAGGTAGAACAACTTTTGTGGTGCCTTTCAGCTGCCTACCGGGGTACTGTAAAAAGTGCCATAAGAGCTCCATTCTGGCACCTTCCCCGGTGGAGTTGTGCATGGGATGTGTTTGGAACATTTTGTCACCAGCCGAGTCCAAAATTCAGCGCTTCCCCATCTCAGCCCAGAAAGCAGGTAGAACAACATTTGTGGTGCCTTTCAGCTGCCTACCGGGGCAGTGCAAAAACTACCAACAGATTCCTTTCTGGCACCTTCCCCGGTGGAGTTGTGCATGGGATGTGTTTGGAACATTTTGTCACCAGCCGAGTCCAAAATTCAGCGCTTCCCCATCTCAGCCCAGAAAGCAGGTAGAACAACATTTGTGGTGCCTTTCAGCTGCCTACCGGGGTACTGTAAAAACTACCAAGAGAACTCCTTTCTGGCACCTTCCCCGGTGGAGTTGTGCATGGGGTGTCTTTGGAACATTTTCTCACCGGCCGAGTCCAAAATTCAGCGGTTCCCCATCACAGCACAGAAAGCAGGTAGGACAAGATTTGTGGCGCCTTTCAGCTGCCTACCGGGGCAGTGCAAAAACTACCAAGAGAACTCCTTTCTGGCACCTTCCCCGGTGGAGTTGTGCATGGGGTGTGTTTGGAACAGTTTGTCACCAGCCGAGTCCAAAATTCAGCGCTTCCCCATCTCAGCCCAGAAAGCAGGTAGAACAACTTTTGTGGCGCCTTTCAGCTGCCTACCGGGGTACTGTAAAAACTGCCATAAGAACTCCATTCTGGCACCTTCCCCGGGTGGAGTTGTGCATGGGGTGTGTTTGGAACATTTTGTCACCAGCCGAGTCCAAAATTCAGCGCTTCCCCATCTCAGCCCAGAAAGCAGGTAGAACAACTTTTTTGGTGCCTTTCAGCTGCCTACCGGGGCAGTGCAAAAACTACCAAGAGAACTCCTTTCTGGCACCTTCCCCGGTGGAGTTGTGCATGGAGTGTGTTTGGAACATTTTCTCACCGGCCGAGTCCAAAATTCAGCGGTTCCCCATCTCAGCCCAGAAAGCAGGTAGAACAACTTTTGTGGCGCCTTTCAGCTGCCTACCGGGGTACTGTAAAAACTGCCATAAGAACTCCATTCTGGCACCTTCCCCGGGTGGAGTTGTGCATGGGGTGTGTTTGGAACATTTTCTCACCAGCCGAGTCCAAAATTCAGCGCTTCCCCATCTCAGCCCAGAAAGCAGGTAGAACGAGTTTTGTAGTGCCTTTCAGCTGCCTACAGGGGTACTGTAAAAACTACCAAGAGAACTCCTTTCTGGCACCTTCCCCAGTGGAGTTGTGCATGGGGTGTGTTTGGAACATTTTGTCACCAGCCGAGTCCAAAATTCAGCGGTTCCCCATCTCAGCCCAGAAAGCAGGTAGAACAACTTTTGTGGCGCCTTTCAGCTGCCTACAGGGGTACTGTAAAAACTACCAAGAGAACTCCTTTCTGGCACCTTCCCCGGTGGAGTTGTGCATGGGATGTGTTTGGAACATTTTCTCACCGGCCGAGTCCAAAATTCAGCGGTTCCCCATCTCAGCCCAGAAAGCAGGTAGAACAAGTTTTGTGGCGCCTTTCAGCTGCCTACCGGGGTACTGTAAAAACTACCAAGAGAACTCCTTTCTGGCACCTTCCCCGGTGGAGTTGTGCATGGGGTGTGTTTGGAACATTTTGTCACCAGCCGAGTCCAAAATTCAGCGCTTCCCCATCTCAGCCCAGAAAGCAGGTAGAACAACTTTTTTGTGCCTTTCAGCTGCCTACCGGGGTACTGTAAAAACTACCAAGAGAACTCCTTTCTGGCACCTTCCCCGGTGGAGTTGTGCATGGGGTGTGTTTGGAACATTTTCTCACCGGCCGAGTCCAAAATTCAGCGCTTCCCATCTCAGCCCAGAAAGCAGGTAGGACAACTTTTGTGGCGCCTTTCAGCTGCCTACCTGGGTACTGTAAAAACTACCAAGAGAACTCCTTTCTGGCACCTTCCCCGGTGGAGTTGTGAATGGGGTGTGTTTGGAACATTTTCTCACCAGCCGAGTCCAAAATTCAGCGCTTCCCCATCTCAGCCCAGAAAGCAGGTAGAACAACATTTGTGGCGCCTTTCAGCTGCCTACCGGGGCAGTGCAAAAACTACCAAGAGAACTCCTTACTGGCACCTTCCCCGGTGGAGTTGTGCATGGGGTGTGTTTGGAACATTTTGTCACCAGCCGAGTCCAAAATTCAGCGGTTCCCCATCTCAGCCCAGAAAGCAGGTAGAACAACATTTGTGGTACCTTTCAGCTGCCTACCGGGGTACTGTAAAAACTACCAAGAGAACTCCTTTCTGGCACCTTCCCCGGTGGAGTTGTGCATGGGGTGTGTTTGGAACAGTTTGTCACCAGCCGAGTCCAAAATTCAGCGCTTCCCCATCTCAGCCCAGAAAGCAGGTAGAACAACTTTTGTGGCGCCTTTCAGCTGCCTACCGCGGTACTGTAAAAACTACCAACAGAACTCCTTTCGGGCTCCTTCCCTGGTGGAGTTGTGCATGGGGTGTGTTTGGAACATTTTGTCACCAGCCGAGTCCAAAATTCTGCAGTTCCCCATCTCAGCCCAGAAAGCAGGTAGAACATCTTTTGTGGTGCCTTTCAGCTGCCTACCAGGACACTGTAAAAACTGTCATAAGAACTCCTTTCTGGCACCTTCCCCGGTGGAGTTGTGCATGGGGTGTGTTTGGAACAGTTTGTCACCAGCCGAGTCCAAAATTCAGCGCTTCCCCATCTCAGCCCAGAAAGCAGGTAGAACAACTTTTGTGGCGCCTTTCAGCTGCCTACCGCGGTACTGTAAAAACTACCAACAGAACTCCTTTCGGGCTCCTTCACCGGTGGAGTTGTGCATGGGGTGTGTTTGGAACATTTTCTCACCAGCCGAGTCCAAAATTCAGCTGTTCCCCATCTCAGCCCAGAAAGCAGGTAGAACAACTTTTGTGGTGCCTTTCAGCTGCCTACCGGGGTACTGTAAAAAGTGCCATAAGAACTCCATTCTGGCACCTTCCCCGGTGGAGTTGTGCATGGGGTGTCTTTGGAACATTTTCTCACCAGCCGAGTCCAAAATTCAGCGCTTCCCCATCTCAGCCCAGAAAGCAGGTAGAACAACTTTTTTGTGCCTTTCAGCTGCCTACCGGGGTACTGTAAAAACTACCAAGAGAACTGCTTTCTGGCACCTTCCCCGGTGGAGTTGTGCATGGGGTGTGTTTGGAACATTTTCTCACCGGCCGAGTCCAAAATTCAGCGCTTCCCCATCTCAGCCCAGAAAGCAGGTAGGACAAGTTTTGTGGCGCCTTTCAGCTGCCTACCTGGGTACTGTAAAAACTACCAAGAGAACTCCTTTCTGGCACCTTCCCCGGTGGAGTTGTGCATGGGGTGTGTTTGGAACATTTTCTCACCAGCCGAGTCCAAAATTCAGCGGTTCCCCATCTCAGCCCAGAAAGCAGGTAGAACAACATTTGTGGCGCCTTTCAGCTGCCTACCGGGGCAGTGCAAAAACTACCAAGAGAACTCCTTACTGGCACCTTCCCCGGTGGAGTTGTGCATGGGGTGTGTTTGGAACATTTTCTCACCAGCCGAGTCCAAAATTCAGCGGTTCCCCATCTCAGCCCAGAAAGCAGGTAGAACAACATTTGTGGTACCTTTCAGCTGCCTACCGGGGTACTGTAAAAACTACCAAGAGAACTCCTTTCTGGCACCTTCCCCGGGTGGAGTTGTGCATGGGGTGTGTTTGGAACAGTTTGTCACCAGCCGAGTCCAAAATTCAGCGGTTCCCCATCTCAGCCCAGAAAGCAGGTAGAACAACTTTTGTGGCGCCTTTCAGCTGCCTACCGCGGTACTGTAAAAACTACCAACAGAACTCCTTTCGGGCTCCTTCCTTGGTGGAGTTGTGCATGGGGTGTGTTTGGAACATTTTGTCACCAGCCGAGTCCAAAATTCTGCAGTTCCCCATCTCAGCCCAGAAAGCAGGTAGAACATCTTTTGTGGTGCCTTTCAGCTGCCTACCAGGACACTGTAAAAACTGTCATAAGAACTCCTTTCTGGCACCTTCCCCGGTGGAGTTGTGCATGGGGTGTGTTTGGAACAGTTTGTCACCAGCCGAGTCCAAAATTCAGCGCTTCCCCATCTCAGCCCAGAAAGCAGGTAGAACAACTTTTGTGGCGCCTTTCAGCTGCCTACCGCGGTACTGTAAAAACTACCAACAGAACTCCTTTCGGGCTCCTTCACCGGTGGAGTTGTGCATGGGGTGTGTTTGGAACATTTTCTCACCAGCCGAGTCCAAAATTCAGCTGTTCCCCATCTCAGCCCAGAAAGCAGGTAGAACAACTTTTGTGGTGCCTTTCAGCTGCCTACCGGGGTACTGTAAAAAGTGCCATAAGAACTCCATTCTGGCACCTTCCCCGGTGGAGTTGTGCATGGGATGTGTTTGGAACATTTTGTCACCAGCCGAGTCCGAAATTCAGCGCTTCCCCATCTCAGCCCAGAAAGCAGGTAGAACAACATTTGTGGTGCCTTTCAGCTGCCTACCGGGGTACTGTAAAAACTACCAACAGAACTCCTTTCTGGCTCCTTCCCCGGTGGAGTTGTGCATGGGGTGTCTTTGGAACATTTTCTCACCGGCCGAGTCCAAAATTCAGCGGTTCCCCATCTCAGCCCAGAAAGCAGGTAGGACAAGTTTTGTGGCGCCTTTCAGCTGCCTACCTGGGTACTGTAAAAACTACCAAGAGAACTCCTTTCTGGCACCTTCCCCGGTGGAGTTGTGAATGGGGTGTGTTTGGAACATTTTCTCACCAGCCGAGTCCAAAATTCAGCGGTTCCCCATCACAGCACAGAAAGCAGGTAGGACAAGATTTGTGGTGCCTTTCAGCTGCCTACCGGGGCAGTGCAAAAACTACCAAGAGAACTCCTTACTGGCACCTTCCCCGGTGGAGTTGTGCATGGGGTGTGTTTGGAACATTTTCTCACCAGCCGAGTCCAAAATTCAGCGCTTCCCCATCTCAGCCCAGAAAGCAGGTAGAACAAGTTTTGTGGTGCCTTTCAGCTGCCTACCGGGGTACTGTAAAAACTACCAAGAGAACTCCTTTCTGGCACCTTCCCCGGTGGAGTTGTGCATGGGGTGTGTTTGGAACATTTTGTCACCAGCCGAGTCCAAAATTCTGCGCTTCCCCATCTCAGCCCAGAAAGCAGGTAGAACAACTTTTTTGGTGCCTTTCAGCTGCCTACCGGGGTAGTGCAAAATCTACCAAGAGAACTCCTTTCTGGCACCTTCCCCGGTGGAGTTGTGCATGGGGTGTGTTTGGAACATTTTCTCACCGGCCGAGTCCAAAATTCAGCGCTTCCCCATCTCAGCCCAGAAAGCAGGTAGAACAACATTTGTGGTACCTTTCAGCTGCCTACCGGGGTACTGTAAAAACTACCAAGAGAACTCCTTTCTGGCACCTTCCCCGGTGGAGTTGTGCATGGGGTGTGTTTGGAACATTTTCTCACCAGCCGAGTCCAAAATTCAGCGCTTCCCCATCTCAGCCCAGAAAGCAGGTAGAACAAGTTTTGTGGCGCCTTTCAGCTGCCTACCGGGGCACTGTAAAAACTACCAACAGAAATCCTTTCTGGCACCTTCCCCGGTGGAGTTGTGCATGGGGTGTGTTTGGAACAGTTTCTCACCAGCCGAGTCCAAAATTCAGCGGTTCCCCATCTCAGCCCAGAAAGCAGGTAGATCAACTTTTGTGGTTCCTTTCATTAGGCTACAGGGGCAGTGTAAGAACTACCAAGAGAACTCCTTTCTGGCACCTTCCCCGGTGGAGTTGTGCATCGGGTGTGTTTGGAACATTTTCTCACCAGCCGAGTCCAAAATTCAGCGGTTCCCCATCTCAGCCCAGAAAGCAGGTAGAACGAGTTTTGTAGTGCCTTTCAGCTGCCTACCGGGGTACTGTAAAAACTACCAAGAGAACTCCTTTCTGGCACCTTCCCCGGGTGCAGTTGTGCATGGGGTGTCTTTGGAAGATTTTGTCACCAGCCGAGTCCAAAATTCAGCGCTTCCCCATCTCAGCCCAGAAAGCAGGTAGAACAACTTTTGTGGCGCCTTTCAGCTGCCTACCGGGGTACTGTAAAAACTGCCATAAGAACTCCATTCTGGCACCTTCCCCGGGTGGAGTTGTGCATGGGGTGTGTTTGGAACATTTTGCCTCCAGCCGAGTCCAAATTCAGTGGTTCCCCATCTCAATCCAGAAAGCATGTAGAACATCTTTTGTGGTGCCTTTCAGCTGCCTACCGGGGCAGTGCAAAAACTACCAAGAGAACTCTTTTTCTGGCACCTTCCCCGGTGGAGTTGTGCATGGGGTGTGTTTGGAACATTTTCTCACCAGCCGAGTCCAAAATTCAGCGCTTCCCCATCACAGCACAGAAAGCAGGTAGAACATCTTTTGTGGCGCCTTTCAGCTGCCTACCGGGGCAGTGTAAAAACTACCAAGAGAACTCCTTACTGGCACCTTCCCCGGTGGAGTTGTGCATGGGGTGTGTTTGGAACAGTTTGTCACCAGCCGAGTCCAAAATTCAGCGCTTCCCCATCTCAGCCCAGAAAGCAGGTAGAACATCTTTTGTGGTGCCTTTCAGCTGCCTACCGGGGCACTGTAAAAAGTGCCATAAGAACTCCTTTCTGGCACCTTCCCCGGTGGAGTTATGCATGGGGTGTGTTTGGAACATTTTCTCACCAGCCGAGTCCAAAATTCAGCGCTTCCCCATCTCAGCCCAGAAAGCAGGTAGAACAACTTTTGTGGTGCCTTTCAGCTGCCTACCGGGGCACTGTAAAAACTACCAAGAGAACTCCATTCTGGCACCTTCCCCGGGTGCAGTTGTGCATGGGGTGTCTTTGGAAGATTTTGTCACCAGCCGAGTCCAAAATTCAGCGCTTCCCCATCTCAGCCCTGAAAGCAGGTAGAACAACTTTTGTGGCGCCTTTCAGCTGCCTACCGGGGTACTGTAAAAACTGCCATAAGAACTCCATTCTGGCACCTTCCCCGGGTGCAGTTGTGCATGGGGTGTCTTTGGAAGATTTTGTCACCAGCCGAGTCCAAAATTCAGCGCTTCCCCATCTCAGCCCAGAAAGCATGTAGAACATCTTTTGTGGTGCCTTTCAGCTGCCTACCGGGGCAGTGCAAAAACTACCAAGAGAACTCTTTTTCTGGCACCTTCCCCGGTGGAGTTGTGCATGGGGTGTGTTTGGAACATTTTGTCACCAGCCGAGTCCAAAATTCAGCGGTTCCCCATCTCAGCCCAGAAAGCAGGTAGAACAACATTTGTGGTACTTTTCAGCTGCCTACCGGGGTACTGTAAAAACTACCAAGAGAACTCCTTTCTGGCACCTTCCCCGGTGGAGTTGTGCATGGGGTGTGTTTGGAACATTTTCTCACCAGCCGAGTCCAAAAGTCAGCGCTTCCCCATCACAGCACAGAAAGCAGGTAGAACATCTTTTGTTGCGCCTTTCACCTGCCTACCGGGGCACTGTAAAAAGTGCCATAAGAACTCCATTCTGGCACCTTCCCCGGGTGGAGTTGTGCATGGGGTGTGTTTGGAACAGTTTGTCACCAGCCGAGTCCAAAATTCAGCGCTTCCCCATCTCAGCCCAGAAAGCAGGTAGAACAACATTTGTGGTACCTTTCAGCTGCCTACCGGGGTACTGTAAAAACTACCAAGAGAACTCCTTTCTGGCACCTTCCCCGGTGGAGTTGTGCATGGGGTGTGTTTGGAACATTTTCTCACCGGCCGAGTCCAAAATTCAGCGGTTCCCCATCTCAGCCCAGAAAGCAGGTAGAACATCTTTTGTGGTGCCTTTCAGCTGCCTACCGGGGCAGTGCAAAAACTACCAAGAGAACTCTTTTTCTGGCACCTTCCCCGGTGGAGTTGTGCATGGGGTGTGTTTGGAACATTTTGTCACCAGCCGAGTCCAAATTCAGCGGTTCCCCATCTCAGCCCGGAAAGCAGGTAGAACAACATTTGTGGCGCCTTTCAGCTGCCTACCGGGGTACTGTAAAAACTACCAAGAGAACTCCATTCTGGCACCTTCCCCGGGTGGAGTTGTGCATGGGGTGTGTTTGGAACATTTTCTCACCAGCCGAGTCCAAAATTCAGCGCTTCCCCATCTCAGCCCAGAAAGCAGGTAGAACAACTTTTGTGGTGCCTTTCAGCTGCCTACCGGGGCACTGTAAAAAGTGCCATAAGAACTCCTTTCTGGCACCTTCCCCGGTGGAGTTGTGCATGGGGTGTGTTTGGAACATTTTCTCACCAGCCGAGTCCAAAATTCAGCGCTTCCCCATCTCAGCCCAGAAAGCAGGTAGAACAAGTTTTGTGGCGCCTTTCAGCTGCCTACCGGGGCACTGTAAAAACTACCAACAGAATTCCTTTCTGGCTCCTTCCCCGGTGGAGTTGTGCATGGGGTGTGTTTGGAACATTTTCTCACCAGCCGAGTCAAAAAGTCAGCAGTTCCCATCTCAGCCCAGAAAGCAGGTAGAACGAGTTTTGTAGTGCCTTTCAGCTGCCTACCGGGGTACTGTAAAAAGTGCCAACAGAACTCCATTCTGGCACCTTCCCCGGGTGGAGTTGTACATGGGGTGTCTTTGGAACATTTTCTCACCAGCCGAGTCCAAAATTCAGCGCTTCCCCATCTCAGCCCAGAAAGCAGGTAGAACAAGTTTTGTGGCGCCTTTCAGCTGCCTACCGGGGTAGTGCAAAATCTACCAAGAGAACTCCTTACTGGCTCCTTCCCCGGTGGAGTTGTGCATGGGGTGTGTTTGGAACATTTTCTCACCAGCCGAGTCAAAAAGTCAGCAGTTCCCATCTCAGCCCAGAAAGCAGGTAGAACATCCTTTGTGGCGCCTTTCAGCTGCCTACCGGGGCACTGTAAAAAGTGCCATAAGAACTCCATTCTGGCACCTTCCCCGGGTGGAGTTGTGCATGGGGTGTGTTTGGAACAGTTTGTCACCAGCCGAGTCCAAAATTCAGCGCTTCCCCATCTCAGCCCAGAAAGCAGGTAGAACAACTTTTGTGGCGCCTTTCAGCTGCCTACCGCGGTACTGTAAAAACTACCAACAGAACTCCTTTCGGGCTCCTTCCCTGGTGGAGTTGTGCATGGGGTGTGTTTGGAACATTTTGTCACCAGCCGAGTCCAAAATTCAGCGGTTCCCCATCTCAGCCCAGAAAGCAGGTAGAACAAGTTTTGTGGTGCCTTTCAGCTGCCTACCGGGGCACTGTAAAAACTGCCATAAGAACTCCATTCTGGCACCTTCCCCGGTGGAGTTGTGCATGGGGTGTGTTTGGAACATTTTGTCACCAGCCGAGTCCAAAATTCAGCGGTTCCCCATCTCAGCCCAGAAAGCAGGTAGAACAACTTTTGTGGTGCCTTTCAGCTGCCTACCGGGGTAGTGCAAAATCTACCAACAGATTCCTTTCTGGCACCTTCCCCGGTGGAGTTGTGCATGGGGTGTGTTTGGAACATTTTCTCACCAGCCGAGTCAAAAAGTCAGCAGTTCCCATCTCAGCCCAGAAAGCAGGTAGAACATCCTTTGTGGTGCCTTTCACCTGCCTACCGGGGCACTGTAAAAAGTGCCATAAGAACTCCATTCTGGCACCTTCCCCGGGTGGAGTTGTGCATGGGGTGTCTTTGGAACATTTTCTCACCAGCCGAGTCCAAAATTCAGCGGTTCCCCATCTCAGCCCAGAAAGCAGGTAGAACAAGTTTTGTGGTGCCTTTCAGCTGCCTACCGGGGCAGTGCAAAAACTACCAACAGATTCCTTTCTGGCACCTTCCCCGGTGGAGTTGTGCATGGGATGTGTTTGGAACATTTTGTCACCAGCCGAGTCCAAAATTCTGCGCTTCCCCATCTCAGCCCAGAAAGCAGGTAGAACAACATTTGTGGTGCCTTTCAGCTGCCTACCGGGGTACTGTAAAAACTGCCATAAGAACTCTTTTCTGGCACCTTCCCCGGTGGAGTTGTGCATGGGGTGTTTTTGGACAATTTTGTCACGTGCCGAGTCCAAAATTCAGCGCTTCCCCATCACAGCCCAGAAAGCAGGTAGAACATCTTTTGTGGCGCCTTTCAGCTGCCTACCTGGGTACTGTAAAAACTACCAAGAGAACTCCTTTCTGGCACCTTCCCCGGTGGAGTTGTGAATGGGGTGTGTTTGGAACATTTTGTCACCAGCCGAGTCCAAAATTCAGCGGTTCCCCATCACAGCACAGAAAGCAGGTAGGACAAGATTTGTGGCGCCTTTCAGCTGCCTACCGGGGCAGTGCAAAAACTACCAAGAGAACTCCTTACTGGCACCTTCCCCGGTGGAGTTGTACATGGGGTGTGTTTGGAACATTTTGTCACCAGCCGAGTCCAAAATTCAGCGGTTCCCCATCTCAGCCCAGAAAGCAGGTAGAACAACATTTGTGGTACCTTTCAGCTGCCTACCGGGGTACTGTAAAAACTACCAAGAGAACTCCTTTCTGGCACCTTCCCCGGGTGGAGTTGTGCATGGGGTGTGTTTGGAACAGTTTGTCACCAGCCGAGTCCAAAATTCAGCGCTTCCCCATCTCAGCCCGGAAAGCAGGTAGAACAACTTTTGTGGCGCCTTTCAGCTGCCTACCGCGGTACTGTAAAAACTACCAACAGAACTCCTTTCGGGCTCCTTCCCTGGTGGAGTTGTGCATGGGGTGTGTTTGGAACATTTTGTCACCAGCCGAGTCCAAAATTCAGCGGTTCCCCATCTCAGCCCAGAAAGCAGGTAGAACAAGTTTTGTGGTGCCTTTCAGCTGCCTACCGGGGCACTGTAAAAACTGCCATAAGAACTCCATTCTGGCACCTTCCCCGGTGGAGTTGTGCATGGGGTGTCTTTGGAACATTTTCTCACCAGCCGAGTCCAAAATTCAGCTGTTCCCCATCTCAGCCCAGAAAGCAGGTAGAACAACTTTTGTGGTGCCTTTCAGCTGCCTACCGGGGTAGTGCAAAATCTACCAACAGATTCCTTTCTGGCACCTTCCCCGGTGGAGTTGTGCATGGGATGTGTTTGGAACATTTTGTCACCAGCCGAGTCCAAAATTCAGCGCTTCCCCATCTCAGCCCTGAAAGCAGGTAGAACAACTTTTGTGGTGCCTTTCAGCTGCCTACCGGGGTAGTGCAAAATCTACCAAAAGAACTCCTTTCTGGCTCCTTCCCCGGTGGAGTTGTGCATGGGGTGTGTTTGGAACATTTTCTCACCAGCCGAGTCAAAAAGTCAGCAGTTCCCATCTCAGCCCAGAAAGCAGGTAGAACATCCTTTGTGGTGCCTTTCACCTGCCTACCGGGGCACTGTAAAAAGTGCCATAAGAACTCCATTCTGGCACCTTCCCCGGGTGGAGTTGTGCATGGGGTGTCTTTGGAACATTTTCTCACCAGCCGAGTCCAAAATTCAGCGGTTCCCCATCTCAGCCCAGAAAGCAGGTAGAACAAGTTTTGTGGTGCCTTTCAGCTGCCTACCGGGGCAGTGCAAAAACTACCAACAGATTCCTTTCTGGCACCTTCCCCGGTGGAGTTGTGCATGGGATGTGTTTGGAACATTTTGTCACCAGCCGAGTCCAAAATTCAGCTGTTCCCCATCTCAGCCCAGAAAGCAGGTAGAACAACATTTGTGGTGCCTTTCAGCTGCCTACCGGGGTACTGTAAAAACTACCAAGAGAACTCCTTTCTGGCTCCTTCCCCGGTGGAGTTGTGCATGGGGTGTCTTTGGAACATTTTCTCACCGGCCGAGTCCAAAATTCAGCGGTTCCCCATCTCAGCCCAGAAAGCAGGTAGGACAAGTTTTGTGGCGCCTTTCAGCTGCCTACCTGGGTACTGTAAAAACTACCAAGAGAACTCCTTTCTGGCACCTTCCCCGGTGGAGTTGTGCATGGGGTGTGTTTGGAACATTTTCTCACCAGCCGAGTCCAAAATTCAGCGGTTCCCCATCTCAGCCCAGAAAGCAGGTAGAACAACTTTTGTGGTGCCTTTCAGCTGCCTACCGGGGCACTGTAAAAAGTGCCATAAGAATTCCTTTCTGGCACCTTCCCCGGTGGAGTTGTGCATGGGGTGTGTTTGGAACATTTTCTCACCAGCCGAGTCCAAAATTCAGCGGTTCCCCATCTCAGCCCAGAAAGCAGGTAGAACAACTTTTGTGGTGCCTTTCAGCTGCCTACCGGGGTAGTGCAAAATCTACCAACAGATTCCTTTCTGGCACCTTCCCCGGTGGAGTTGTGCATGGGATGTGTTTGGAACATTTTGTCACCAGCCGAGTCCAAAATTCAGCGCTTCTCCATCTCAGCCCTGAAAGCAGGTAGAACAACTTTTGTGGTGCCTTTCAGCTGCCTACCGGGGTAGTGCAAAATCTACCAAAAGAACTCCTTTCTGGCTCCTTCCCCGGTGGAGTTGTGCATGGGGTGTGTTTGGAACATTTTCTCACCAGCCGAGTCAAAAAGTCAGCAGTTCCCATCTCAGCCCAGAAAGCAGGTAGAACATCCTTTGTGGTGCCTTTCACCTGCCTACCGGGGCACTGTAAAAAGTGCCATAAGAACTCCATTCTGGCACCTTCCCCGGGTGGAGTTGTGCATGGGGTGTCTTTGGAACATTTTCTCACCAGCCGAGTCCAAAATTCAGCGGTTCCCCATCTCAGCCCAGAAAGCAGGTAGAACAAGTTTTGTGGTGCCTTTCAGCTGCCTACCGGGGCAGTGCAAAAACTACCAACAGATTCCTTTCTGGCACCTTCCCCGGTGGAGTTGTGCATGGGATGTGTTTGGAACATTTTGTCACCAGCCGAGTCCAAAATTCAGCTGTTCCCCATCTCAGCCCAGAAAGCAGGTAGAACAACATTTGTGGTGCCTTTCAGCTGCCTACCGGGGTACTGTAAAAACTACCAAGAGAACTCCTTTCTGGCTCCTTCCCCGGTGGAGTTGTGCATGGGGTGTCTTTGGAACATTTTCTCACCGGCCGAGTCCAAAATTCAGCGGTTCCCCATCTCAGCCCAGAAAGCAGGTAGGACAAGTTTTGTGGTGCCTTTCAGCTGCCTACCGGGGTACTGTAAAAACTACCAAGAGAACTCCTTTCTGGCACCTTCCCCGGTGGAGTTGTGAATGGGGTGTGTTTGGAACATTTTCTCACCAGCCGAGTCCAAAATTCAGCGGTTCCCCATCACAGCACAGAAAGCAGGTAGGACAAGATTTGTGGCGCCTTTCAGCTGCCTACCGGGGCAGTGCAAAAACTACCAAGAGAACTCCTTACTGGCACCTTCCCCGGTGGAGTTGTACATGGGGTGTGTTTGGAACATTTTGTCACCAGCCGAGTCCAAAATTCAGCGGTTCCCCATCTCAGCCCAGAAAGCAGGTAGAACAACATTTGTGGTACCTTTCAGCTGCCTACCGGGGTACTGTAAAAACTACCAAGAGAACTCCTTTCTGGCACCTTCCCCGGTGGAGTTGTGCATGGGGTGTGTTTGGAACAGTTTGTCACCAGCCGAGTCCAAAATTCAGCGCTTCCCCATCTCAGCCCAGAAAGCAGGTAGAACAACTTTTGTGGCGCCTTTCAGCTGCCTACCGGGGTACTGTAAAAACTGCCATAAGAACTCCATTCTGGCACCTTCCCCGGGTGGAGTTGTGCATGGGGTGTGTTTGGAACATTTTGTCACCAGCCGAGTCCAAAATTCAGCGCTTCCCCATCTCAGCCCAGAAAGCAGGTAGAACAACTTTTTTGGTGCCTTTCAGCTGCCTACCGGGGCAGTGCAAAAACTACCAAGAGAACTCCTTTCTGGCACCTTCCCCGGTGGAGTTGTGCATGGAGTGTGTTTGGAACATTTTCTCACCGGCCGAGTCCAAAATTCAGCGGTTCCCCATCTCAGCCCAGAAAGCAGGTAGAACAACTTTTGTGGCGCCTTTCAGCTGCCTACCGGGGTACTGTAAAAACTGCCATAAGAACTCCATTCTGGCACCTTCCCCGGGTGGAGTTGTGCATGGGGTGTGTTTGGAACATTTTCTCACCAGCCGAGTCCAAAATTCAGCGCTTCCCCATCTCAGCCCAGAAAGCAGGTAGAACAACTTTTGTGGTGCCTTTCAGCTGCCTATCGGGGTAGTGCAAAATCTACCAAGAGAACTCTTTTCTGGCACCTTCCCCGGTGGTGTTGTGCATGGGGTGTGTTTGGAACATTTTGTCACCAGCCGAGTCCAAAATTCTGCAGTTCCCCATCTCAGCCCAGAAAGCAGGTAGAACATCTTTTGTGGTGCCTTTCAGCTGCCTACCAGGACACTGTAAAAACTGTCATAAGAACTCCTTTCTGGCACCTTCCCCGGTGGAGTTATGCATGGGGTGTGTTTGGAACATTTTGTCACTAGCCGAGTCCAAAATTCAGCGGTTCCCCATCTCAGCCCAGAAAGCAGGTAGAACAACTTTTGTGGCGCCTTTCTGCTGCCTACCGCGGTACTGTAAAAACTACCAACAGAACTCCTTTCGGGCTCCTTCACCGGTGGAGTTGTGCATGGGGTGTCTTTGGAACATTTTCTCACCAGCCGAGTCCAAAATTCAGCTGTTCCCCATCTCAGCCCAGAAAGCAGGTAGAACAACTTTTGTGGTGCCTTTCAGCTGCCTACCGGGGTACTGTAAAAAGTGCCATAAGAGCTCCATTCTGGCACCTTCCCCGGTGGAGTTGTGCATGGGATGTGTTTGGAACATTTTGTCACCAGCCGAGTCCAAAATTCAGCGCTTCCCCATCTCAACCCAGAAAGCAGGTAGAACAACATTTGTGGTGCCTTTCAGCTGCCTACCGGGGCAGTGCAAAAACTACCAACAGATTCCTTTCTGGCACCTTCCCCGGTGGAGTTGTGCATGGGATGTGTTTGGAACATTTTGTCACCAGCCGAGTCCAAAATTCAGCGCTTCCCCATCTCAGCCCAGAAAGCAGGTAGAACAACATTTGTGGTGCCTTTCAGCTGCCTACCGGGGTACTGTAAAAACTACCAAGAGAACTCCTTTCTGGCTCCTTCCCCGGTGGAGTTGTGCATGGGGTGTCTTTGGAACATTTTCTCACCGGCCGAGTCCAAAATTCAGCGGTTCCCCATCTCAGCCCAGAAAGCAGGTAGGACAAGTTTTGTGGTGCCTTTCAGCTGCCTACTGGGGTACTGTAAAAACTACCAAGAGAACTCCTTTCTGGCACCTTCCCCGGTGGAGTTGTGAATGGGGTGTGTTTGGAACATTTTCTCACCAGCCGAGTCCAAAATTCAGCGGTTCCCCATCACAGCACAGAAAGCAGGTAGGACAAGATTTGTGGCGCCTTTCAGCTGCCTACCGGGGCAGTGCAAAAACTACCAAGAGAACTCCTTACTGGCACCTTCCCCGGTGGAGTTGTACATGGGGTGTGTTTGGAACATTTTGTCACCAGCCGAGTCCAAAATTCAGCGGTTCCCCATCTCAGCCCAGAAAGCAGGTAGAACAACATTTGTGGTACCTTTCAGCTGCCTACCGGGGTACTGTAAAAACTACCAAGAGAACTCCTTTCTGGCACCTTCCCCGGTGGAGTTGTGCATGGGGTGTGTTTGGAACAGTTTGTCACCAGCCGAGTCCAAAATTCAGCGCTTCCCCATCTCAGCCCAGAAAGCAGGTAGAACAACTTTTGTGGCGCCTTTCAGCTGCCTACCGGGGTACTGTAAAAACTGCCATAAGAACTCCATTCTGGCACCTTCCCCGGGTGGAGTTGTGCATGGGGTGTGTTTGGAACATTTTGTCACCAGCCGAGTCCAAAATTCAGCGCTTCCCCATCTCAGCCCAGAAAGCAGGTAGAACAACTTTTTTGGTGCCTTTCAGCTGCCTACCGGGGCAGTGCAAAAACTACCAAGAGAACTCCTTTCTGGCACCTTCCCCGGTGGAGTTGTGCATGGAGTGTGTTTGGAACATTTTCTCACCGGCCGAGTCCAAAATTCAGCGGTTCCCCATCTCAGCCCAGAAAGCAGGTAGAACAACTTTTGTGGCGCCTTTCAGCTGCCTACCGGGGTACTGTAAAAACTGCCATAAGAACTCCATTCTGGCACCTTCCCCGGGTGGAGTTGTGCATGGGGTGTGTTTGGAACATTTTCTCACCAGCCGAGTCCAAAATTCAGCGCTTCCCCATCTCAGCCCAGAAAGCAGGTAGAACAACTTTTGTGGTGCCTTTCAGCTGCCTATCGGGGTAGTGCAAAATCTACCAAGAGAACTCTTTTCTGGCACCTTCCCCGGTGGTGTTGTGCATGGGGTGTGTTTGGAACATTTTGTCACCAGCCGAGTCCAAAATTCTGCAGTTCCCCATCTCAGCCCAGAAAGCAGGTAGAACATCTTTTGTGGTGCCTTTCAGCTGCCTACCAGGACACTGTAAAAACTGTCATAAGAACTCCTTTCTGGCACCTTCCCCGGTGGAGTTATGCATGGGGTGTGTTTGGAACATTTTGTCACTAGCCGAGTCCAAAATTCAGCGGTTCCCCATCTCAGCCCAGAAAGCAGGTAGAACAACTTTTGTGGCGCCTTTCTGCTGCCTACCGCGGTACTGTAAAAAGTGCCATAAGAGCTCCATTCTGGCACCTTCCCCGGTGGAGTTGTGCATGGGGTTTCTTTGGAACATTTTCTCACCAGCCGAGTCCAAAATTCAGCGCTTCCCCATCTCAGCCCAGAAAGCAGGTAGAACAAGTTTTGTGGCGCCTTTCAGCTGCCTACCGGGGTAGTGCAAAATCTACCAAGAGAACTCCTTACTGGCTCCTTCCCCGGTGGAGTTGTGCATGGGGTGTGTTTGGAACATTTTCTCACCAGCCGAGTCAAAAAGTCAGCAGTTCCCATCTCAGCCCAGAAAGCAGGTAGAACATCCTTTGTGGCGCCTTTCACCTGCCTACCGGGGCACTGTAAAAAGTGCCATAAGAACTCCATTCTGGCACCTTCCCCGGGTGGAGTTGTGCATGGGGTGTGTTTGGAACAGTTTGTCACCAGCCGAGTCCAAAATTCAGCGGTTCCCCATCTCAGCCCAGAAAGCAGGTAGAACAACTTTTGTGGCGCCTTTCAGCTGCCTACCACGGTACTGTAAAAACTACCAACAGAACTCCTTTCGGGCTCCTTCCCTGGTGGAGTTGTGCATGGGGTGTGTTTGGAACATTTTGTCACCAGCCGAGTCCAAAATTCAGCGGTTCCCCATCTCAGCCCAGAAAGCAGGTAGAACAAGTTTTGTGGTGCCTTTCAGCTGCCTACCGGGGCACTGTAAAAACTGCCATAAGAACTCCATTCTGGCACCTTCCCCGGTGGAGTTGTGCATGGGGTGTCTTTGGAACATTTTCTCACCAGCCGAGTCCAAAATTCAGCGGTTCCCCATCTCAGCCCAGAAAGCAGGTAGAACAACTTTTGTGGTGCCTTTCAGCTGCCTACCGGGGCAGTGCAAAAACTACCAAAAGAACTCCTTTCTGGCTCCTTCCCCGGTGGAGTTGTGCATGGGGTGTGTTTGGAACATTTTCTCACCAGCCGAGTCAAAAAGTCAGCAGTTCCCATCTCAGCCCAGAAAGCAGGTAGAACATCCTTTGTGGTGCCTTTCAGCTGCCTACCGGGGCACTGTAAAAAGTGCCATAAGAAGTCCATTCTGGCACCTTCCCCGGGTGGAGTTGTGCATGGGGTGTCTTTGGAACATTTTCTCACCAGCCGAGTCCAAAATTCAGCGGTTCCCCATCTCAGCCCAGAAAGCAGGTAGAACAAGTTTTGTGGTGCCATTCAGCTGCCTACCGGGGCAGTGCAAAAACTACCAACAGATTCCTTTCTGGCACCTTCCCCGGTGGAGTTGTGCATGGGATGTGTTTGGAACATTTTGTCACCAGCCGAGTCCAAAATTCAGCTGTTCCCCATCTCAGCCCAGAAAGCAGGTAGAACAACATTTGTGGTGCCTTTCAGCTGCCTACCGGGGTACTGTAAAAACTACCAAGAGAACTCCTTTCTGGCTCCTTCCCCGGTGGAGTTGTGCATGGGGTGTGTTTGGAACATTTTCTCACCGGCCGAGTCCAAAATTCTGCGCTTCCCCATCTCAGCCCAGAAAGCAGGTAGAACAACATTTGTGGTGCCTTTCAGCTGCCTACCGGGGTACTGTAAAAACTACCAAGAGAACTCCTTTCTGGCACCTTCCCCGGTGGAGTTGTGCATGGGGTGTGTTTGGAACATTTTGTCACCAGCCGAGTCCAAAATTCAGCGCTTCCCCATCTCAGCCCAGAAAGCAGGTAGAACAAGTTTTGTGGCGCCTTTCAGCTGCCTACCGGGGTACTGTAAAAACTGCCATAAGAACTCCATTCTGGCACCTTCCCCGGGTGGAGTTGTGCATGGGGTGTGTTTGGAACATTTTGTCACCAGCCGAGTCCAAAATTCAGCGCTTCCCCATCTCAGCCCAGAAAGCAGGTAGAACAACTTTTTTGGTGCCTTTCAGCTGCCTACCGGGGCAGTGCAAAAACTACCAAGAGAACTCCTTTCTGGCGCCTTCCCCGGTGGAGTTGTGCATGGAGTGTGTTTGGAACATTTTCTCACCGGCCGAGTCCAAAATTCAGCGGTTCCCCATCTCAGCCCAGAAAGCAGGTAGAACAACTTTTGTGGCGCCTTTCAGCTGCCTACCGGGGTACTGTAAAAACTGCCATAAGAACTCCATTCTGGCACCTTCCCCGGGTGGAGTTGTGCATGGGGTGTGTTTGGAACATTTTCTCACCAGCCGAGTCCAAAATTCAGCGCTTCCCCATCTCAGCCCAGAAAGCAGGTAGAACAACTTTTGTGGTGCCTTTCAGCTGCCTATCGGGGTAGTGCAAAATCTACCAAGAGAACTCTTTTCTGGCACCTTCCCCGGTGGTGTTGTGCATGGGGTGTGTTTGGAACAGATTGCCTCCAGCCGAGTCCAAATTCAGTGGTTCCCCATCTCAATCCAGAAAGCATGTAGAACATCTTTTGTGGTGCCTTTCAGCTGCCTACCGGGGCAGTGCAAAAACTACCAAGAGAACTCTTTTTCTGGCACCTTCCCCGGTGGAGTTGTGCATGGGGTGTGTTTGGAACATTTTCTCACCAGCCGAGTCCAAATTCAGCGGTTCCCCATCTCAGCCCGGAAAGCAGGTAGAACAACATTTGTGGCGCCTTTCAGCTGCCTACCGGGGTACTGTAAAAACTACCAAGAGAACTCCTTTCTGGCACCTTCCCCGGTGGAGTTGTGCATGGGGTGTGTTTGGAACATTTTGTCACCAGCCGAGTCCAAAATTCAGCGCTTCCCCATCTCAGCCCAGAAAGCAGGTAGAACAACTTTTGTGGTGCCTTTCAGCTGCCTACCGGGGCACTGTAAAAAGTGCCATAAGAATTCCTTTCTGGCACCTTCCCCGGTGGAGTTGTGCATGGGGTGTGTTTGGAACATTTTGTCACCAGCCGAGTCCAAAATTCAGCGGTTCCCCATCTCAGCCCAGAAAGCAGGTAGAACAACTTTTGTGGTGCCTTTCAGCTGCCTACCGGGGTAGTGCAAAATCTACCAACAGATTCCTTTCTGGCACCTTCCCCGGTGGAGTTGTGCATGGGATGTGTTTGGAACATTTTGTCACCAGCCGAGTCCAAAATTCAGCGCTTCCCCATCTCAGCCCAGAAAGCAGGTAGAACATCCTTTGTGGCGCCTTTCAGCTGCCTACCGGGGCACTGTAAAAAGTGCCATAAGAACTCCATTCTGGCACCTTCCCCGGGTGGAGTTGTGCATGGGGTGTGTTTGGAACAGTTTGTCACCAGCCGAGTCCAAAATTCAGCGCTTCCCCATCTCAGCCCAGAAAGCAGGTAGAACAACTTTTGTGGCGCCTTTCAGCTGCCTACCGCGGTACTGTAAAAACTACCAACAGAACTCCTTTCGGGCTCCTTCCCTGGTGGAGTTGTGCATGGGGTGTGTTTGGAACATTTTGTCACCAGCCGAGTCCAAAATTCAGCGGTTCCCCATCTCAGCCCAGAAAGCAGGTAGAACAAGTTTTGTGGTGCCTTTCAGCTGCCTACCGGGGCACTGTAAAAACTGCCATAAGAACTCCATTCTGGCACCTTCCCCGGTGGAGTTGTGCATGGGGTGTTCTTGGAACATTTTGTCACCAGCCGAGTCCAAAATTCAGCGGTTCCCCATCTCAGCCCAGAAAGCAGGTAGAACAACTTTTGTGGTGCCTTTCAGCTGCCTACCGGGGTAGTGCAAAATCTACCAAAAGAACTCCTTTCTGGCTCCTTCCCCGGTGGAGTTGTGCATGGGGTGTGTTTGGAACATTTTCTCACCAGCCGAGTCAAAAAGTCAGCAGTTCCCATCTCAGCCCAGAAAGCAGGTAGAACATCCTTTGTGGTGCCTTTCAGCTGCCTACCGGGGCACTGTAAAAAGTGCCATAAGAACTCCATTCTGGCACCTTCCCCGGGTGGAGTTGTGCATGGGGTGTGTTTGGAACAGTTTGTCACCAGCCGAGTCCAAAATTCAGCGCTTCCCCATCTCAGCCCTGAAAGCAGGTAGAACAAGTTTTGTGGTGCCTCTCAGCTGCCTACCGGGGCAGTGCAAAAACTACCAACAGATTCCTTTCTGGCACCTTCCCCGGTGGAGTTGTGCATGGGATGTGTTTGGAACATTTTGTCACCAGCCGAGTCCAAAATTCAGCGCTTCCCCATCTCAGCCCAGAAAGCAGGTAGAACAACTTTTGTGGCGCCTTTCAGCTGCCTACCGGGGTACTGTAAAAACTGCCATAAGAACTCCATTCTGGCACCTTCCCCGGGTGGAGTTGTGCATGGGGTGTGTTTGGAACATTTTGTCACCAGCCGAGTCCAAAATTCAGCGGTTCCCCATCTCAGCCCGGAAAGCAGGTAGAACAACATTTGTGGCGCCTTTCAGCTGCCTACCGGGGTACTGTAAAAACTACCAAGAGAACTCCTTTCTGGCACCTTCCCCGGTGGAGTTGTGCATGGGGTGTGTTTGGAACATTTTGTCACCAGCTGAGTCCAAAATTCAGCGCTTCCCCATCTCAGCCCAGAAAGCAGGTAGAACAACTTTTGTGGTGCCTTTCAGCTGCCTACCGGGGCACTGTAAAAAGTGCCATAAGAACTCCTTTCTGGCACCTTCCCCGGTGGAGTTGTGCATGGGGTGTGTTTGGAACATTTTCTCACCAGCCGAGTCCAAAATTCAGCGCTTCCCCATCTCAGCCCAGAAAGCAGGTAGAACAAGTTTTGTGGCGCCTTTCAGCTGCCTACCGGGGCACTGTAAAAACTACCAACAGAATTCCTTTCTGGCACCTTCCCCGGTGGAGTTGTGCATGGGGTGTGTTTGGAACATTTTGTCACCAGCCGAGTCCAAAATTCAGCGGTTCCCCATCTCAGCCCAGAAAGCAGGTAGAACGAGTTTTGTAGTGCCTTTCAGCTGCCTACAGGGGTACTGTAAAAACTACCAAGAGAACTCCTTTCTGGCACCTTCCCCGGTGGAGTTGTGCATGGGATGTGTTTGGAACATTTTGTCACCAGCCGAGTCCAAAATTCAGCGGTTCCCCATCTCAGCCCAGAAAGCAGGTAGAACAAGTTTTGTGGCGCCTTTCAGCTGCCTACCGGGGTACTGTAAAAACTACCAAGAGAACTCCTTTCTGGCACCTTCCCCGGTGGAGTTGTGCATGGGGTGTGTTTGGAACATTTTGTCACCAGCCGAGTCCAAAATTCAGCGCTTCCCCATCTCAGCCCAGAAAGCAGGTAGAACAAGTTTTGTGGTGCCTTTCAGCTGCCTACCGGGGTACTGTAAAAACTACCAAGAGAACTCCTTTCTGGCACCTTCCCCGGTGGAGTTGTGCATGGGGTGTGTTTGGAACATTTTCTCACCGGCCGAGTCCAAAATTCAGCGCTTCCCCATCTCAGCCCAGAAAGCAGGTAGGACAACTTTTGTGGCGCCTTTCAGCTGCCTACCTGGGTACTGTAAAAACTACCAAGAGAACTCCTTTCTGGCACCTTCCCCGGTGGAGTTGTGAATGGGGTGTGTTTGGAACATTTTCTCACCAGCCGAGTCCAAAATTCAGCGCTTCCCCATCTCAGCCCAGAAAGCAGGTAGAACAACATTTGTGGCGCCTTTCAGCTGCCTACCGGGGCAGTGCAAAAACTACCAAGAGAACTCCTTACTGGCACCTTCCCCGGTGGAGTTGTGCATGGGGTGTGTTTGGAACATTTTCTCACCAGCCGAGTCCAAAATTCAGCGGTTCCCCATCTCAGCCCAGAAAGCAGGTAGAACGAGTTTTGTAGTGCCTTTCAGCTGCCTACAGGGGTACTGTAAAAACTACCAAGAGAACTCCTTTCTGGCACCTTCCCCAGTGGAGTTGTGCATGGGGTGTGTTTGGAACATTTTGTCACCAGCCGAGTCCAAAATTCAGCGGTTCCCCATCTCAGCCCAGAAAGCAGGTAGAACAACTTTTGTGGCGCCTTTCAGCTGCCTACAGGGGTACTGTAAAAACTACCAAGAGAACTCCTTTCTGGCACCTTCCCCGGTGGAGTTGTGCATGGGATGTGTTTGGAACATTTTGTCACCAGCCGAGTCCAAAATTCAGCGGTTCCCCATCTCAGCCCAGAAAGCAGGTAGAACAAGTTTTGTGGCGCCTTTCAGCTGCCTACCGGGGGTACTGTAAAAACTACCAAGAGAACTCCTTTCTGGCACCTTCCCCGGTGGAGTTGTGCATGGGGTGTGTTTGGAACATTTTGTCACCAGCCGAGTCCAAAATTCAGCGCTTCCCCATCTCAGCCCAGAAAGCAGGTAGAACAACTTTTTTGTGCCTTTCAGCTGCCTACCGGGGTACTGTAAAAACTACCAAGAGAACTCCTTTCTGGCACCTTCCCCGGTGGAGTTGTGCATGGGGTGTGTTTGGAACATTTTCTCACCGGCCGAGTCCAAAATTCAGCGCTTCCCATCTCAGCCCAGAAAGCAGGTAGGACAACTTTTGTGGCGCCTTTCAGCTGCCTACCTGGGTACTGTAAAAACTACCAAGAGAACTCCTTTCTGGCACCTTCCCCGGTGGAGTTGTGAATGGGGTGTGTTTGGAACATTTTCTCACCAGCCGAGTCCAAAATTCAGCGGTTCCCCATCTCAGCCCAGAAAGCAGGTAGAACAACATTTGTGGCGCCTTTCAGCTGCCTACCGGGGCAGTGCAAAAACTACCAAGAGAACTCCTTACTGGCACCTTCCCCGGTGGAGTTGTGCATGGGGTGTGTTTGGAACATTTTGTCACCAGCCGAGTCCAAAATTCAGCGGTTCCCCATCTCAGCCCAGAAAGCAGGTAGAACAACATTTGTGGTACCTTTCAGCTGCCTACCGGGGTACTGTAAAAACTACCAAGAGAACTCCTTTCTGGCACCTTCCCCGGTGGAGTTGTGCATGGGGTGTGTTTGGAACAGTTTGTCACCAGCCGAGTCCAAAATTCAGCGCTTCCCCATCTCAGCCCAGAAAGCAGGTAGAACAACTTTTGTGGCGCCTTTCAGCTGCCTACCGCGGTACTGTAAAAACTACCAACAGAACTCCTTTCGGGCTCCTTCCCTGGTGGAGTTGTGCATGGGGTGTGTTTGGAACATTTTGTCACCAGCCGAGTCCAAAATTCTGCAGTTCCCCATCTCAGCCCAGAAAGCAGGTAGAACATCTTTTGTGGTGCCTTTCAGCTGCCTACCAGGACACTGTAAAAACTGTCATAAGAACTCCTTTCTGGCACCTTCCCCGGTGGAGTTGTGCATGGGGTGTGTTTGGAACAGTTTGTCACCAGCCGAGTCCAAAATTCAGCGCTTCCCCATCTCAGCCCAGAAAGCAGGTAGAACAACTTTTGTGGCGCCTTTCAGCTGCCTACCGCGGTACTGTAAAAACTACCAACAGAACTCCTTTCGGGCTCCTTCACCGGTGGAGTTGTGCATGGGGTGTGTTTGGAACATTTTCTCACCAGCCGAGTCCAAAATTCAGCTGTTCCCCATCTCAGCCCAGAAAGCAGGTAGAACAACTTTTGTGGCGCCTTTCAGCTGCCTACCGGGGCACTGTAAAAACTACCAACAGAATTCCTTTCTGGCACCTTCCCCGGTGGAGTTGTGCATGGGGTGTGTTTGGAACATTTTGTCACCAGCCGAGTCCAAAAGCCAGCGGTTCCCCATCTCAGCCCAGAAAGCAGGTAGAACGAGTTTTGTAGTGCCTTTCAGCTGCCTACCTGGGTACTGTAAAAACTACCAAGAGAACTCCTTTCTGGCACCTTCCCCGGTGGAGTTGTGCATGGGGTGTGTTTGGAACATTTTCTCACCAGCCGAGTCCAAAATTCAGCGGTTCCCCATCTCAGCCCAGAAAGCAGGTAGATCAACTTTTGTGGTTCCTTTCATTAGGCTACAGGGGCAGTGTAAGAACTACCAAGAGAACTCCTTTCTGGCACCTTCCCCGGTGGAGTTGTGCATGGGGTGTGTTTGGAACATTTTGCCACCAGCCGAGTCCAAAAGCCAGCGGTTCCCCATCTCAGCCCAGAAAGCAGGTAGAACGAGTTTTGTAGTGCCTTTCAGCTGCCTACCGGGGTACTGTAAAAACTACCAAGAGAACTCCATTCTGGCACCTTCCCCGGGTGCAGTTGTGCATGGGGTGTCTTTGGAAGATTTTGTCACCAGCCGAGTCCAAAATTCAGCGCTTCCCCATCTCAGCCCAGAGGGCAGGTAGAACAACTTTTTTGGTGCCTTTCAGCTGCCTACCGGGGCACTGTAAAAAGTGCCATAAGAACTCCTTTCTGGCACCTTCCCCGGTGGAGTTGTGCATGGGGTGTGTTTGGAACATTTTGTCACCAGCCGAGTCCAAAATTCAGCGGTTCCCCATCTCAGCCCGGAAAGCAGGTAGAACAACATTTGTGGCGCCTTTCAGCTGCCTACCGGGGTACTGTAAAAACTACCAAGAGAACTCCTTTCTGGCACCTTCCCCGGTGGAGTTGTGCATGGGGTGTGTTTGGAACATTTTGTCACCAGCCGAGTCCAAAATTCAGCGCTTCCCCATCTCAGCCCAGAAAGCAGGTAGAACAAGTTTTGTGGTGCCTTTCAGCTGCCTACCGGGGTACTGTAAAAACTACCAAGAGACCTCCTTTCTGGCACCTTCCCCGGTGGAGTTGTGCATGGGGTGTGTTTGGAACATTTTCTCACCGGCCGAGTCCAAAATTCAGCGCTTCCCCATCTCAGCCCAGAAAGCAGGTAGGACAAGTTTTGTGGCGCCTTTCAGCTGCCTACCTGGGTACTGTAAAAACTACCAAGAGAACTCCTTTCTGGCACCTTCCCCGGTGGAGTTGTGAATGGGGTGTGTTTGGAACATTTTCTCACCAGCCGAGTCCAAAATTCAGCGGTTCCCCATCTCAGCCCAGAAAGCAGGTAGAACAACATTTGTGGCGCCTTTCAGCTGCCTACCGGGGCAGTGCAAAAACTACCAAGAGAACTCCTTACTGGCACCTTCCCCGGTGGAGTTGTGCATGGGGTGTGTTTGGAACATTTTGTCACCAGCCGAGTCCAAAATTCAGCGGTTCCCCATCTCAGCCCAGAAAGCAGGTAGAACGAGTTTTGTAGTGCCTTTCAGCTGCCTACCGGGGTACTGTAAAAACTACCAAGAGAACTCCATTCTGGCACCTTCCCCGGGTGCAGTTGTGCATGGGGTGTCTTTGGAAGATTTTGTCACCAGCCGAGTCCAAAATTCAGCGCTTCCCCATCTCAGCCCAGAGGGCAGGTAGAACAACTTTTTTGGTGCCTTTCAGCTGCCTACCGGGGCACTGTAAAAAGTGCCATAAGAACTCCTTTCTGGCACCTTCCCCGGTGGAGTTGTGCATGGGGTGTGTTTGGAACATTTTGTCACCAGCCGAGTCCAAAATTCAGCGGTTCCCCATCTCAGCCCGGAAAGCAGGTAGAACAACATTTGTGGCGCCTTTCAGCTGCCTACCGGGGTACTGTAAAAACTACCAAGAGAACTCCTTTCTGGCACCTTCCCCGGTGGAGTTGTGCATGGGGTGTGTTTGGAACATTTTGTCACCAGCCGAGTCCAAAATTCAGCGCTTCCCCATCTCAGCCCAGAAAGCAGGTAGAACAAGTTTTGTGGTGCCTTTCAGCTGCCTACCGGGGTACTGTAAAAACTACCAAGAGACCTCCTTTCTGGCACCTTCCCCGGTGGAGTTGTGCATGGGGTGTGTTTGGAACATTTTCTCACCGGCCGAGTCCAAAATTCAGCGCTTCCCCATCTCAGCCCAGAAAGCAGGTAGGACAAGTTTTGTGGCGCCTTTCAGCTGCCTACCTGGGTACTGTAAAAACTACCAAGAGAACTCCTTTCTGGCACCTTCCCCGGTGGAGTTGTGAATGGGGTGTGTTTGGAACATTTTCTCACCAGCCGAGTCCAAAATTCAGCGGTTCCCCATCTCAGCCCAGAAAGCAGGTAGAACAACATTTGTGGCGCCTTTCAGCTGCCTACCGGGGCAGTGCAAAAACTACCAAGAGAACTCCTTACTGGCACCTTCCCCGGTGGAGTTGTGCATGGGGTGTGTTTGGAACATTTTCTCACCAGCCGAGTCCAAAATTCAGCGGTTCCCCATCTCAGCCCAGAAAGCAGGTAGAACGAGTTTTGTAGTGCCTTTCAGCTGCCTACAGGGGTACTGTAAAAACTACCAAGAGAACTCCTTTCTGGCACCTTCCCCAGTGGAGTTGTGCATGGGGTGTGTTTGGAACATTTTGTCACCAGCCGAGTCCAAAATTCAGCGGTTCCCCATCTCAGCCCAGAAAGCAGGTAGAACAACTTTTGTGGCGCCTTTCAGCTGCCTACAGGGGTACTGTAAAAACTACCAAGAGAACTCCTTTCTGGCACCTTCCCCGGTGGAGTTGTGCATGGGATGTGTTTGGAACATTTTGTCACCAGCCGAGTCCAAAATTCAGCGGTTCCCCATCTCAGCCCAGAAAGCAGGTAGAACAAGTTTTGTGGCGCCTTTCAGCTGCCTACCGGGGTACTGTAAAAACTACCAAGAGAACTCCTTTCTGGCACCTTCCCCGGTGGAGTTGTGCATGGGGTGTGTTTGGAACATTTTGTCACCAGCCGAGTCCAAAATTCAGCGCTTCCCCATCTCAGCCCAGAAAGCAGGTAGAACAACTTTTTTGTGCCTTTCAGCTGCCTACCGGGGTACTGTAAAAACTACCAAGAGAACTCCTTTCTGGCACCTTCCCCGGTGGAGTTGTGCATGGGGTGTGTTTGGAACATTTTCTCACCGGCCGAGTCCAAAATTCAGCGCTTCCCATCTCAGCCCAGAAAGCAGGTAGGACAACTTTTGTGGCGCCTTTCAGCTGCCTACCTGGGTACTGTAAAAACTACCAAGAGAACTCCTTTCTGGCACCTTCCCCGGTGGAGTTGTGAATGGGGTGTGTTTGGAACATTTTGTCACCAGCCGAGTCAAAAAGTCAGCAGTTCCCCATCTCAGCCCAGAAAGCAGGTAGAACAACATTTGTGGCGCCTTTCAGCTGCCTACCGGGGCAGTGCAAAAACTACCAAGAGAACTCCTTACTGGCACCTTCCCCGGTGGAGTTGTGCATGGGGTGTGTTTGGAACATTTTGTCACCAGCCGAGTCCAAAATTCAGCGGTTCCCCATCTCAGCCCAGAAAGCAGGTAGAACAACATTTGTGGTACCTTTCAGCTGCCTACCGGGGTACTGTAAAAACTACCAAGAGAACTCCTTTCTGGCACCTTCCCCGGTGGAGTTGTGCATGGGGTGTGTTTGGAACAGTTTGTCACCAGCCGAGTCCAAAATTCAGCGCTTCCCCATCTCAGCCCAGAAAGCAGGTAGAACAACTTTTGTGGCGCCTTTCAGCTGCCTACCGCGGTACTGTAAAAACTACCAACAGAACTCCTTTCGGGCTACTTCCCTGGTGGAGTTGTGCATGGGGTGTGTTTGGAACATTTTGTCACCAGCCGAGTCCAAAATTCTGCAGTTCCCCATCTCAGCCCAGAAAGCAGGTAGAACATCTTTTGTGGTGCCTTTCAGCTGCCTACCAGGACACTGTAAAAACTGTCATAAGAACTCCTTTCTGGCACCTTCCCCGGTGGAGTTGTGCATGGGGTGTGTTTGGAACAGTTTGTCACCAGCCGAGTCCAAAATTCAGCGCTTCCCCATCTCAGCCCAGAAAGCAGGTAGAACAACTTTTGTGGCGCCTTTCAGCTGCCTACCGCGGTACTGTAAAAACTACCAACAGAACTCCTTTCGGGCTCCTTCACCGGTGGAGTTGTGCATGGGGTGTGTTTGGAACATTTTCTCACCAGCCGAGTCCAAAATTCAGCGCTTCCCCATCTCAGCCCAGAAAGCAGGTAGAACAACTTTTGTGGTGCCTTTCAGCTGCCTACCGGGGTACTGTAAAAAGTGCCATAAGAACTCCATTCTGGCACCTTCCCCGGTGGAGTTGTGCATGGGGTGTCTTTGGAACATTTTCTCACCAGCCGAGTCCAAAATTCAGCGCTTCCCCATCTCAGCCCAGAAAGCAGGTAGAACAACTTTTTTGTGCCTTTCAGCTGCCTACCGGGGTACTGTAAAAACTACCAAGAGAACTGCTTTCTGGCACCTTCCCCGGTGGAGTTGTGCATGGGGTGTCTTTGGAACATTTTCTCACCGGCCGAGTCCAAAATTCAGCGGTTCCCCATCTCAGCCCAGAAAGCAGGTAGGACAAGTTTTGTGGCGCCTTTCAGCTGCCTACCGGGGTACTGTAAAAACTACCAAGAGAACTCCTTTCTGGCACCTTCCCCGGTGGAGTTGTGAATGGGGTGTGTTTGGAACATTTTCTCACCAGCCGAGTCCAAAATTCAGCGGTTCCCCATCTCAGCCCAGAAAGCAGGTAGAACAACATTTGTGGCGCCTTTCAGCTGCCTACCGCGGTACTGTAAAAACTACCAACAGAACTCCTTTCGGGCTCCTTCCCTGGTGGAGTTGTGCATGGGGTGTGTTTGGAACATTTTGTCACCAGCCGAGTCCAAAATTCTGCAGTTCCCCATCTCAGCCCAGAAAGCAGGTAGAACATCTTTTGTGGTGCCTTTCAGCTGCCTACCAGGACACTGTAAAAACTGTCATAAGAACTCCTTTCTGGCACCTTCCCCGGTGGAGTTATGCATGGGGTGTGTTTGGAACATTTTGTCACCAGCCGAGTCCAAAATTCAGCGGTTCCCCATCTCAGCCCAGAAAGCAGGTAGAACAACTTTTGTGGCGCCTTTCTGCTGCCTACCGCGGTACTGTAAAAACTACCAACAGAACTCCTTTCGGGCTCCTTCACCGGTGGAGTTGTGCATGGGGTGTGTTTGGAACATTTTGTCACCAGCCGAGTCCAAAATTCAGCTGTTCCCCATCTCAGCCCAGAAAGCAGGTAGAACAACTTTTGTGGTGCCTTTCAGCTGCCTACCGGGGTACTGTAAAAAGTGCCATAAGAACTCCATTCTGGCACCTTCCCCGGTGGAGTTGTGCATGGGATGTGTTTGGAACATTTTGTCACCAGCCGAGTCCAAAATTCAGCGCTTCCCCATCTCAGCCCAGAAAGCAGGTAGAACAACATTTGTGGTGCCTTTCAGCTGCCTACCGGGGTACTGTAAAAACTACCAACAGAACTCCTTTCTGGCTCCTTCCCCGGTGGAGTTGTGCATGGGGTGTCTTTGGAACATTTTCTCACCGGCCGAGTCCAAAATTCAGCGGTTCCCCATCTCAGCCCAGAAAGCAGGTAGGACAAGTTTTGTGGCGCCTTTCAGCTGCCTACCTGGGTACTGTAAAAACTACCAAGAGAACTCCTTTCTGGCACCTTCCCCGGTGGAGTTGTGAATGGGGTGTGTTTGGAACATTTTCTCACCAGCCGAGTCCAAAATTCAGCGGTTCCCCATCACAGCACAGAAAGCAGGTAGGACAAGATTTGTGGTGCCTTTCAGCTGCCTACCGGGGCAGTGCAAAAACTACCAAGAGAACTCCTTACTGGCACCTTCCCCGGTGGAGTTGTGCATGGGGTGTGTTTGGAACATTTTCTCACCAGCCGAGTCCAAAATTCAGCGCTTCCCCATCTCAGCCCAGAAAGCAGGTAGAACAAGTTTTGTGGTGCCTTTCAGCTGCCTACCGGGGTACTGTAAAAACTACCAAGAGAACTCCTTTCTGGCACCTTCCCCGGTGGAGTTGTGCATGGGGTGTGTTTGGAACATTTTGTCACCAGCCGAGTCCAAAATTCTGCGCTTCCCCATCTCAGCCCAGAAAGCAGGTAGAACAACTTTTTTGGTGCCTTTCAGCTGCCTACCGGGGTAGTGCAAAATCTACCAAGAGAACTCCTTTCTGGCACCTTCCCCGGTGGAGTTGTGCATGGGGTGTGTTTGGAACATTTTCTCACCGGCCGAGTCCAAAATTCAGCGCTTCCCCATCTCAGCCCAGAAAGCAGGTAGAACAACATTTGTGGTACCTTTCAGCTGCCTACCGGGGTACTGTAAAAACTACCAAGAGAACTCCTTTCTGGCACCTTCCCCGGTGGAGTTGTGCATGGGGTGTGTTTGGAACATTTTCTCACCAGCCGAGTCCAAAATTCAGCGCTTCCCCATCTCAGCCCAGAAAGCAGGTAGAACAAGTTTTGTGGCGCCTTTCAGCTGCCTACCGGGGCACTGTAAAAACTACCAACAGAAATCCTTTCTGGCACCTTCCCCGGTGGAGTTGTGCATGGGGTGTGTTTGGAACAGTTTCTCACCAGCCGAGTCCAAAATTCAGCGGTTCCCCATCTCAGCCCAGAAAGCAGGTAGATCAACTTTTGTGGTTCCTTTCATTAGGCTACAGGGGCAGTGTAAGAACTACCAAGAGAACTCCTTTCTGGCACCTTCCCCGGTGGAGTTGTGCATGGGGTGTGTTTGGAACATTTTGCCACCAGCCGAGTCCAAAAGCCAGCGGTTCCCCATCTCAGCCCAGAAAGCAGGTAGAACGAGTTTTGTAGTGCCTTTCAGCTGCCTACCGGGGTACTGTAAAAACTACCAAGAGAACTCCATTCTGGCACCTTCCCCGGGTGCAGTTGTGCATGGGGTGTCTTTGGAAGATTTTGTCACCAGCCGAGTCCAAAATTCAGCGCTTCCCCATCTCAGCCCAGAAAGCAGGTAGAACAACTTTTGTGGCGCCTTTCAGCTGCCTACCGGGGTACTGTAAAAACTGCCATAAGAACTCCATTCTGGCACCTTCCCCGGGTGGAGTTGTGCATGGGGTGTGTTTGGAACATTTTGCCTCCAGCCGAGTCCAAATTCAGTGGTTCCCCATCTCAATCCAGAAAGCATGTAGAACATCTTTTGTGGTGCCTTTCAGCTGCCTACCGGGGCAGTGCAAAAACTACCAAGAGAACTCTTTTTCTGGCACCTTCCCCGGTGGAGTTGTGCATGGGGTGTGTTTGGAACATTTTCTCACCAGCCGAGTCCAAAATTCAGCGCTTCCCCATCACAGCACAGAAAGCAGGTAGAACATCTTTTGTGGCGCCTTTCAGCTGCCTACCGGGGCAGTGTAAAAACTACCAAGAGAACTCCTTACTGGCACCTTCCCCGGTGGAGTTGTGCATGGGGTGTGTTTGGAACAGTTTGTCACCAGCCGAGTCCAAAATTCAGCGCTTCCCCATCTCAGCCCAGAAAGCAGGTAGAACATCTTTTGTGGTGCCTTTCAGCTGCCTACCGGGGCACTGTAAAAAGTGCCATAAGAACTCCTTTCTGGCACCTTCCCCGGTGGAGTTATGCATGGGGTGTGTTTGGAACATTTTCTCACCAGCCGAGTCCAAAATTCAGCGCTTCCCCATCTCAGCCCAGAAAGCAGGTAGAACAACTTTTGTGGTGCCTTTCAGCTGCCTACCGGGGCACTGTAAAAACTACCAAGAGAACTCCATTCTGGCACCTTCCCCGGGTGCAGTTGTGCATGGGGTGTCTTTGGAAGATTTTGTCACCAGCCGAGTCCAAAATTCAGCGCTTCCCCATCTCAGCCCTGAAAGCAGGTAGAACAACTTTTGTGGCGCCTTTCAGCTGCCTACCGGGGTACTGTAAAAACTGCCATAAGAACTCCATTCTGGCACCTTCCCCGGGTGCAGTTGTGCATGGGGTGTCTTTGGAAGATTTTGTCACCAGCCGAGTCCAAAATTCAGCGCTTCCCCATCTCAGCCCAGAAAGCATGTAGAACATCTTTTGTGGTGCCTTTCAGCTGCCTACCGGGGCAGTGCAAAAACTACCAAGAGAACTCTTTTTCTGGCACCTTCCCCGGTGGAGTTGTGCATGGGGTGTGTTTGGAACATTTTGTCACCAGCCGAGTCCAAAATTCAGCGGTTCCCCATCTCAGCCCAGAAAGCAGGTAGAACAACATTTGTGGTACTTTTCAGCTGCCTACCGGGGTACTGTAAAAACTACCAAGAGAACTCCTTTCTGGCACCTTCCCCGGTGGAGTTGTGCATGGGGTGTGTTTGGAACATTTTCTCACCAGCCGAGTCCAAAAGTCAGCGCTTCCCCATCACAGCACAGAAAGCAGGTAGAACATCTTTTGTTGCGCCTTTCACCTGCCTACCGGGGCACTGTAAAAAGTGCCATAAGAACTCCATTCTGGCACCTTCCCCGGGTGGAGTTGTGCATGGGGTGTGTTTGGAACAGTTTGTCACCAGCCGAGTCCAAAATTCAGCGCTTCCCCATCTCAGCCCAGAAAGCAGGTAGAACAACATTTGTGGTACCTTTCAGCTGCCTACCGGGGTACTGTAAAAACTACCAAGAGAACTCCTTTCTGGCACCTTCCCCGGTGGAGTTGTGCATGGGGTGTGTTTGGAACATTTTGTCACCAGCCGAGTCCAAAATTCAGCGGTTCCCCATCTCAGCCCAGAAAGCAGGTAGAACATCTTTTGTGGTGCCTTTCAGCTGCCTACCGGGGCAGTGCAAAAACTACCAAGAGAACTCTTTTTCTGGCACCTTCCCCGGTGGAGTTGTGCATGGGGTGTGTTTGGAACATTTTGTCACCAGCCGAGTCCAAATTCAGCGGTTCCCCATCTCAGCCCGGAAAGCAGGTAGAACAACATTTGTGGCGCCTTTCAGCTGCCTACCGGGGTACTGTAAAAACTACCAAGAGAACTCCATTCTGGCACCTTCCCCGGGTGGAGTTGTGCATGGGGTGTGTTTGGAACATTTTGTCACCAGCCGAGTCCAAAATTCAGCGCTTCCCCATCTCAGCCCAGAAAGCAGGTAGAACAACTTTTGTGGTGCCTTTCAGCTGCCTACCGGGGCACTGTAAAAAGTGCCATAAGAACTCCTTTCTGGCACCTTCCCCGGTGGAGTTGTGCATGGGGTGTGTTTGGAACATTTTCTCACCAGCCGAGTCCAAAATTCAGCGCTTCCCCATCTCAGCCCAGAAAGCAGGTAGAACAAGTTTTGTGGCGCCTTTCAGCTGCCTACCGGGGCACTGTAAAAACTACCAACAGAATTCCTTTCTGGCTCCTTCCCCGGTGGAGTTGTGCATGGGGTGTGTTTGGAACATTTTCTCACCAGCCGAGTCAAAAAGTCAGCAGTTCCCATCTCAGCCCAGAAAGCAGGTAGAACGAGTTTTGTAGTGCCTTTCAGCTGCCTACCGGGGTACTGTAAAAAGTGCCAACAGAACTCCATTCTGGCACCTTCCCCGGGTGGAGTTGTGCATGGGGTGTCTTTGGAACATTTTGTCACCAGCCGAGTCCAAAATTCAGCGCTTCCCCATCTCAGCCCAGAAAGCAGGTAGAACAAGTTTTGTGGCGCCTTTCAGCTGCCTACCGGGGTAGTGCAAAATCTACCAAGAGAACTCCTTACTGGCTCCTTCCCCGGTGGAGTTGTGCATGGGGTGTGTTTGGAACATTTTCTCACCAGCCGAGTCAAAAAGTCAGCAGTTCCCATCTCAGCCCAGAAAGCAGGTAGAACATCCTTTGTGGCGCCTTTCAGCTGCCTACCGGGGCACTGTAAAAAGTGCCATAAGAACTCCATTCTGGCACCTTCCCCGGGTGGAGTTGTGCATGGGGTGTGTTTGGAACAGTTTGTCACCAGCCGAGTCCAAAATTCAGCGCTTCCCCATCTCAGCCCAGAAAGCAGGTAGAACAACTTTTGTGGCGCCTTTCAGCTGCCTACCGCGGTACTGTAAAAACTACCAACAGAACTCCTTTCGGGCTCCTTCCCTGGTGGAGTTGTGCATGGGGTGTGTTTGGAACATTTTGTCACCAGCCGAGTCCAAAATTCAGCGGTTCCCCATCTCAGCCCAGAAAGCAGGTAGAACAACTTTTGTGGTGCCTTTCAGCTGCCTACCGGGGCACTGTAAAAACTGCCATAAGAACTCCATTCTGGCACCTTCCCCGGTGGAGTTGTGCATGGGGTGTGTTTGGAACATTTTGTCACCAGCCGAGTCCAAAATTCAGCGGTTCCCCATCTCAGCCCAGAAAGCAGGTAGAACAACATTTGTGGTGCCTTTCAGCTGCCTACCGGGGTACTGTAAAAACTACCAAGAGAACTCCTTTCTGGCTCCTTCCCCGGTGGAGTTGTGCATGGGGTGTCTTTGGAACATTTTCTCACCGGCCGAGTCCAAAATTCAGCGGTTCCCCATCTCAGCCCAGAAAGCAGGTAGGACAAGTTTTGTGGCGCCTTTCAGCTGCCTACCTGGGTACTGTAAAAACTACCAAGAGAACTCCTTTCTGGCACCTTCCCCGGTGGAGTTGTGAATGGGGTGTGTTTGGAACATTTTGTCACCAGCCGAGTCCAAAATTCAGCGGTTCCCCATCACAGCACAGAAAGCAGGTAGGACAAGATTTGTTGCGCCTTTCAGCTGCCTACCGGGGCAGTGCAAAAACTACCAAGAGAACTCCTTACTGGCACCTTCCCCGGTGGAGTTGTACATGGGGTGTGTTTGGAACATTTTGTCACCAGCCGAGTCCAAAATTCAGCGGTTCCCCATCTCAGCCCAGAAAGCAGGTAGAACAACATTTGTGGTACCTTTCAGCTGCCTACCGGGGTACTGTAAAAACTACCAAGAGAACTCCTTTCTGGCACCTTCCCCGGGTGGAGTTGTGCATGGGGTGTGTTTGGAACAGTTTGTCACCAGCCGAGTCCAAAATTCAGCGCTTCCCCATCTCAGCCCAGAAAGCAGGTAGAACAACTTTTGTGGCGCCTTTCAGCTGCCTACCGGGGTACTGTAAAAACTGCCATAAGAACTCCATTCTGGCACCTTCCCGGCTGGAGTTGTGCATGGGGTGTGTTTGGAACATTTTGTCACCAGCCGAGTCCAAAATTCAGCGCTTCCCCATCTCAGCCCAGAAAGCAGGTAGAACAACTTTTTTGGTGCCTTTCAGCTGCCTACCGGGGTACTGTAAAAACTGCCATAAGAACTCTTTTCTGGCACCTTCCCCGGTGGTGTTGTGCATGGGGTGTGTTTGGAACAGATTGCCTCCAGCCGAGTCCAAATTCAGTGGTTCCCCATCTCAATCCAGAAAGCATGTAGAACATCTTTTGTGGTGCCTTTCAGCTGCCTACCGGGGCAGTGCAAAAACTACCAAGAGAACTCTTTTTCTGGCACCTTCCCCGGTGGAGTTGTGCATGGGGTGTGTTTGGAACATTTTCTCACCAGCCGAGTCCAAATTCAGCGGTTCCCCATCTCAGCCCGGAAAGCAGGTAGAACAACTTTTGTGGCGCCTTTCAGCTGCCTACCGCGGTACTGTAAAAACTACCAACAGAACTCCTTTCGGGCTCCTTCCCTGGTGGAGTTGTGCATGGGGTGTGTTTGGAACATTTTGTCACCAGCCGAGTCCAAAATTCAGCGGTTCCCCATCTCAGCCCAGAAAGCAGGTAGAACAAGTTTTGTGGTGCCTTTCAGCTGCCTACCGGGGCACTGTAAAAACTGCCATAAGAACTCCATTCTGGCACCTTCCCCGGTGGAGTTGTGCATGGGGTGTCTTTGGAACATTTTCTCACCAGCCGAGTCCAAAATTCAGCTGTTCCCCATCTCAGCCCAGAAAGTAGGTAGAACAACTTTTGTGGTGCCTTTCAGCTGCCTACCGGGGTAGTGCAAAATCTACCAACAGATTCCTTTCTGGCACCTTCCCCGGTGGAGTTGTGCATGGGATGTGTTTGGAACATTTTGTCACCAGCCGAGTCCAAAATTCAGCGCTTCCCCATCTCAGCCCTGAAAGCAGGTAGAACAACTTTTGTGGTGCCTTTCAGCTGCCTACCGGGGCACTGTAAAAAGTGCCATAAGAATTCCTTTCTGGCACCTTCCCCGGTGGAGTTGTGCATGGGGTGTGTTTGGAACATTTTCTCACCAGCCGAGTCCAAAATTCAGCGGTTCCCCATCTCAGCCCAGAAAGCAGGTAGAACAACTTTTGTGGTGCCTTTCAGCTGCCTACCGGGGTAGTGCAAAATCTACCAACAGATTCCTTTCTGGCACCTTCCCCGGTGGAGTTGTGCATGGGATGTGTTTGGAACATTTTGTCACCAGCCGAGTCCAAAATTCAGCGCTTCTCCATCTCAGCCCTGAAAGCAGGTAGAACAACTTTTGTGGTGCCTTTCAGCTGCCTACCGGGGTAGTGCAAAATCTACCAAAAGAACTCCTTTCTGGCTCCTTCCCCGGTGGAGTTGTGCATGGGGTGTGTTTGGAACATTTTCTCACCAGCCGAGTCAAAAAGTCAGCAGTTCCCATCTCAGCCCAGAAAGCAGGTAGAACATCCTTTGTGGTGCCTTTCACCTGCCTACCGGGGCACTGTAAAAAGTGCCATAAGAACTCCATTCTGGCACCTTCCCCGGGTGGAGTTGTGCACGGGGTGTCTTTGGAACATTTTCTCACCAGCCGAGTCCAAAATTCAGCGGTTCCCCATCTCAGCCCAGAAAGCAGGTAGAACAAGTTTTGTGGTGCCTTTCAGCTGCCTACCGGGGCAGTGCAAAAACTACCAACAGATTCCTTTCTGGCACCTTCCCCGGTGGAGTTGTGCATGGGATGTGTTTGGAACATTTTGTCACCAGCCGAGTCCAAAATTCAGCGGTTCCCCATCTCAGCCCAGAAAGCAGGTAGAACAACATTTGTGGTGCCTTTCAGCTGCCTACCGGGGTACTGTAAAAACTACCAAGAGAACTCCTTTCTGGCTCCTTCCCCGGTGGAGTTGTGCATGGGGTGTCTTTGGAACATTTTCTCACCGGCCGAGTCCAAAATTCAGCGGTTCCCCATCTCAGCCCAGAAAGCAGGTAGGACAAGTTTTGTGGTGCCTTTCAGCTGCCTACCGGGGTACTGTAAAAACTACCAAGAGAACTCCTTTCTGGCACCTTCCCCGGTGGAGTTGTGAATGGGGTGTGTTTGGAACATTTTCTCACCAGCCGAGTCCAAAATTCAGCGGTTCCCCATCACAGCACAGAAAGCAGGTAGGACAAGATTTGTGGCGCCTTTCAGCTGCCTACCGGGGCAGTGCAAAAACTACCAAGAGAACTCCTTACTGGCACCTTCCCCGGTGGAGTTGTACATGGGGTGTGTTTGGAACATTTTGTCACCAGCCGAGTCCAAAATTCAGCGGTTCCCCATCTCAGCCCAGAAAGCAGGTAGAACAACATTTGTGGTACCTTTCAGCTGCCTACCGGGGTACTGTAAAAACTACCAAGAGAACTCCTTTCTGGCACCTTCCCCGGTGGAGTTGTGCATGGGGTGTGTTTGGAACAGTTTGTCACCAGCCGAGTCCAAAATTCAGCGCTTCCCCATCTCAGCCCAGAAAGCAGGTAGAACAACTTTTGTGGCGCCTTTCAGCTGCCTACCGGGGTACTGTAAAAACTGCCATAAGAACTCCATTCTGGCACCTTCCCCGGGTGGAGTTGTGCATGGGGTGTGTTTGGAACATTTTGTCACCAGCCGAGTCCAAAATTCAGCGCTTCCCCATCTCAGCCCAGAAAGCAGGTAGAACAACTTTTTTGGTGCCTTTCAGCTGCCTACCGGGGCAGTGCAAAAACTACCAAGAGAACTCCTTTCTGGCACCTTCCCCGGTGGAGTTGTGCATGGAGTGTGTTTGGAACATTTTCTCACCGGCCGAGTCCAAAATTCAGCGGTTCCCCATCTCAGCCCAGAAAGCAGGTAGAACAACTTTTGTGGCGCCTTTCAGCTGCCTACCGGGGTACTGTAAAAACTGCCATAAGAACTCCATTCTGGCACCTTCCCCGGGTGGAGTTGTGCATGGGGTGTGTTTGGAACATTTTCTCACCAGCCGAGTCCAAAATTCAGCGCTTCCCCATCTCAGCCCAGAAAGCAGGTAGAACAACTTTTGTGGTGCCTTTCAGCTGCCTATCGGGGTAGTGCAAAATCTACCAAGAGAACTCTTTTCTGGCACCTTCCCCGGTGGTGTTGTGCATGGGGTGTGTTTGGAACATTTTGTCACCAGCCGAGTCCAAAATTCTGCAGTTCCCCATCTCAGCCCAGAAAGCAGGTAGAACATCTTTTGTGGTGCCTTTCAGCTGCCTACCAGGACACTGTAAAAACTGTCATAAGAACTCCTTTCTGGCACCTTCCCCGGTGGAGTTATGCATGGGGTGTGTTTGGAACATTTTGTCACTAGCCGAGTCCAAAATTCAGCGGTTCCCCATCTCAGCCCAGAAAGCAGGTAGAACAACTTTTGTGGCGCCTTTCTGCTGCCTACCGCGGTACTGTAAAAACTACCAACAGAACTCCTTTCGGGCTCCTTCACCGGTGGAGTTGTGCATGGGGTGTCTTTGGAACATTTTCTCACCAGCCGAGTCCAAAATTCAGCTGTTCCCCATCTCAGCCCAGAAAGCAGGTAGAACAACTTTTGTGGTGCCTTTCAGCTGCCTACCGGGGTACTGTAAAAAGTGCCATAAGAGCTCCATTCTGGCACCTTCCCCGGTGGAGTTGTGCATGGGATGTGTTTGGAACATTTTGTCACCAGCCGAGTCCAAAATTCAGCGCTTCCCCATCTCAGCCCAGAAAGCAGGTAGAACAACATTTGTGGTGCCTTTCAGCTGCCTACCGGGGCAGTGCAAAAACTACCAACAGATTCCTTTCTGGCACCTTCCCCGGTGGAGTTGTGCATGGGATGTGTTTGGAACATTTTGTCACCAGCCGAGTCCAAAATTCAGCGCTTCCCCATCTCAGCCCAGAAAGCAGGTAGAACAACATTTGTGGTGCCTTTCAGCTGCCTACCGGGGCACTGTAAAAACTACCAAGAGAACTCCTTTCTGGCTCCTTCCCCGGTGGAGTTGTGCATGGGGTGTCTTTGGAACATTTTCTCACCGGCCGAGTCCAAAATTCAGCGGTTCCCCATCTCAGCCCAGAAAGCAGGTAGGACAAGTTTTGTGGTGCCTTTCAGCTGCCTACCGGGGTACTGTAAAAACTACCAAGAGAACTCCTTTCTGGCACCTTCCCCGGTGGAGTTGTGAATGGGGTGTGTTTGGAACATTTTCTCACCAGCCGAGTCCAAAATTCAGCGGTTCCCCATCACAGCACAGAAAGCAGGTAGGACAAGATTTGTGGCGCCTTTCAGCTGCCTACCGGGGCAGTGCAAAAACTACCAAGAGAACTCCTTACTGGCACCTTCCCCGGTGGAGTTGTGAATGGGGTGTGTTTGGAACATTTTCTCACCAGCCGAGTCCAAAATTCAGCGGTTCCCCATCACAGCACAGAAAGCAGGTAGGACAAGATTTGTGGCGCCTTTCAGCTGCCTACCGGGGCAGTGCAAAAACTACCAAGAGAACTCCTTACTGGCACCTTCCCCGGTGGAGTTGTACATGGGGTGTGTTTGGAACATTTTGTCACCAGCCGAGTCCAAAATTCAGCGGTTCCCCATCTCAGCCCAGAAAGCAGGTAGAACAACATTTGTGGTACCTTTCAGCTGCCTACCGGGGTACTGTAAAAACTACCAAGAGAACTCCTTTCTGGCACCTTCCCCGGTGGAGTTGTGCATGGGGTGTGTTTGGAACAGTTTGTCACCAGCCGAGTCCAAAATTCAGCGCTTCCCCATCTCAGCCCAGAAAGCAGGTAGAACAACTTTTGTGGCGCCTTTCAGCTGCCTACCGGGGTACTGTAAAAACTGCCATAAGAACTCCATTCTGGCACCTTCCCCGGGTGGAGTTGTGCATGGGGTGTGTTTGGAACATTTTCTCACCAGCCGAGTCCAAAATTCAGCGCTTCCCCATCTCAGCCCAGAAAGCAGGTAGAACAACTTTTGTGGTGCCTTTCAGCTGCCTACCGGGGCAGTGCAAAGACTACCAAGAGAACTCCTTTCTGGCACCTTCCCCGGTGGAGTTGTGCATGGAGTGTGTTTGGAACATTTTCTCACCGGCCGAGTCCAAAATTCAGCGGTTCCCCATCTCAGCCCAGAAAGCAGGTAGAACAACTTTTGTGGCGCCTTTCAGCTGCCTACCGGGGTACTGTAAAAACTGCCATAAGAACTCCATTCTGGCACCTTCCCCGGGTGGAGTTGTGCATGGGGTGTGTTTGGAACATTTTCTCACCAGCCGAGTCCAAAATTCAGCGCTTCCCCATCTCAGCCCAGAAAGCAGGTAGAACAACTTTTGTGGTGCCTTTCAGCTGCCTATCGGGGTAGTGCAAAATCTACCAAGAGAACTCTTTTCTGGCACCTTCCCCGGTGGTGTTGTGCATGGGGTGTGTTTGGAACATTTTGTCACCAGCCGAGTCCAAAATTCTGCAGTTCCCCATCTCAGCCCAGAAAGCAGGTAGAACATCTTTTGTGGTGCCTTTCAGCTGCCTACCAGGACACTGTAAAAACTGTCATAAGAACTCCTTTCTGGCACCTTCCCCGGTGGAGTTATGCATGGGGTGTGTTTGGAACATTTTGTCACTAGCCGAGTCCAAAATTCAGCGGTTCCCCATCTCAGCCCAGAAAGCAGGTAGAACAACTTTTGTGGCGCCTTTCTGCTGCCTACCGCGGTACTGTAAAAACTACCAACAGAACTCCTTTCGGGCTCCTTCACCGGTGGAGTTGTGCATGGGGTGTCTTTGGAACATTTTCTCACCAGCCGAGTCCAAAATTCAGCTGTTCCCCATCTCAGCCCAGAAAGCAGGTAGAACAACTTTTGTGGTGCCTTTCAGCTGCCTACCGGGGTACTGTAAAAAGTGCCATAAGAGCTCCATTCTGGCACCTTCCCCGGTGGAGTTGTGCATGGGATGTGTTTGGAACATTTTGTCACCAGCCGAGTCCAAAATTCAGCGCTTCCCCATCTCAGCCCAGAAAGCAGGTAGAACAACATTTGTGGTGCCTTTCAGCTGCCTACCGGGGCAGTGCAAAAACTACCAACAGATTCCTTTCTGGCACCTTCCCCGGTGGAGTTGTGCATGGGATGTGTTTGGAACATTTTGTCACCAGCCGAGTCCAAAATTCAGCGCTTCCCCATCTCAGCCCAGAAAGCAGGTAGAACAACATTTGTGGTGCCTTTCAGCTGCCTACCGGGGCACTGTAAAAACTACCAAGAGAACTCCTTTCTGGCTCCTTCCCCGGTGGAGTTGTGCATGGGGTGTCTTTGGAACATTTTCTCACCGGCCGAGTCCAAAATTCAGCGGTTCCCCATCTCAGCCCAGAAAGCAGGTAGGACAAGTTTTGTGGTGCCTTTCAGCTGCCTACCGGGGTACTGTAAAAACTACCAAGAGAACTCCTTTCTGGCACCTTCCCCGGTGGAGTTGTGAATGGGGTGTGTTTGGAACATTTTCTCACCAGCCGAGTCCAAAATTCAGCGGTTCCCCATCACAGCACAGAAAGCAGGTAGGACAAGATTTGTGGCGCCTTTCAGCTGCCTACCGGGGCAGTGCAAAAACTACCAAGAGAACTCCTTACTGGCACCTTCCCCGGTGGAGTTGTACATGGGGTGTGTTTGGAACATTTTGTCACCAGCCGAGTCCAAAATTCAGCGGTTCCCCATCTCAGCCCAGAAAGCAGGTAGAACAACATTTGTGGTACCTTTCAGCTGCCTACCGGGGTACTGTAAAAACTACCAAGAGAACTCCTTTCTGGCACCTTCCCCGGTGGAGTTGTGCATGGGGTGTGTTTGGAACAGTTTGTCACCAGCCGAGTCCAAAATTCAGCGCTTCCCCATCTCAGCCCAGAAAGCAGGTAGAACAACTTTTGTGGCGCCTTTCAGCTGCCTACCGGGGTACTGTAAAAACTGCCATAAGAACTCCATTCTGGCACCTTCCCCGGGTGGAGTTGTGCATGGGGTGTGTTTGGAACATTTTCTCACCAGCCGAGTCCAAAATTCAGCGCTTCCCCATCTCAGCCCAGAAAGCAGGTAGAACAACTTTTGTGGTGCCTTTCAGCTGCCTACCGGGGCAGTGCAAAGACTACCAAGAGAACTCCTTTCTGGCACCTTCCCCGGTGGAGTTGTGCATGGAGTGTGTTTGGAACATTTTCTCACCGGCCGAGTCCAAAATTCAGCGGTTCCCCATCTCAGCCCAGAAAGCAGGTAGAACAACTTTTGTGGCGCCTTTCAGCTGCCTACCGGGGTACTGTAAAAACTGCCATAAGAACTCCATTCTGGCACCTTCCCCGGGTGGAGTTGTGCATGGGGTGTGTTTGGAACATTTTCTCACCAGCCGAGTCCAAAATTCAGCGCTTCCCCATCTCAGCCCAGAAAGCAGGTAGAACAACTTTTGTGGTGCCTTTCAGCTGCCTATCGGGGTAGTGCAAAATCTACCAAGAGAACTCTTTTCTGGCACCTTCCCCGGTGGTGTTGTGCATGGGGTGTGTTTGGAACATTTTGTCACCAGCCGAGTCCAAAATTCTGCAGTTCCCCATCTCAGCCCAGAAAGCAGGTAGAACATCTTTTGTGGTGCCTTTCAGCTGCCTACCAGGACACTGTAAAAACTGTCATAAGAACTCCTTTCTGGCACCTTCCCCGGTGGAGTTATGCATGGGGTGTGTTTGGAACATTTTGTCACTAGCCGAGTCCAAAATTCAGCGGTTCCCCATCTCAGCCCAGAAAGCAGGTAGAACAACTTTTGTGGCGCCTTTCTGCTGCCTACCGCGGTACTGTAAAAACTACCAACAGAACTCCTTTCGGGCTCCTTCACCGGTGGAGTTGTGCATGGGGTGTCTTTGGAACATTTTGTCACCAGCCGAGTCCAAAATTCAGCGCTTCCCCATCTCAGCCCAGAAAGCAGATAGAACAACTTTTGTGGCGCCTTTCAGCTGCCTACCACGGTACTGTAAAAACTACCAACAGAACTCCTTTCGGGCTCCTTCCCTGGTGGAGTTGTGCATGGGGTGTGTTTGGAACATTTTGTCACCAGCCGAGTCCAAAATTCAGCGGTTCCCCATCTCAGCCCAGAAAGCAGGTAGAACAAGTTTTGTGGTGCCTTTCAGCTGCCTACCGGGGCACTGTAAAAACTGCCATAAGAACTCCATTCTGGCACCTTCCCCGGTGGAGTTGTGCATGGGGTGTCTTTGGAACATTTTCTCACCAGCCGAGTCCAAAATTCAGCGGTTCCCCATCTCAGCCCAGAAAGCAGGTAGAACAACTTTTGTGGTGCCTTTCAGCTGCCTACCGGGGCAGTGCAAAAACTACCAAAAGAACTCCTTTCTGGCTCCTTCCCCGGTGGAGTTGTGCATGGGGTGTGTTTGGAACATTTTCTCACCAGCCGAGTCAAAAAGTCAGCAGTTCCCATCTCAGCCCAGAAAGCAGGTAGAACATCCTTTGTGGTGCCTTTCAGCTGCCTACCGGGGCACTGTAAAAAGTGCCATAAGAAGTCCATTCTGGCACCTTCCCCGGGTGGAGTTGTGCATGGGGTGTCTTTGGAACATTTTCTCACCAGCCGAGTCCAAAATTCAGCGGTTCCCCATCTCAGCCCAGAAAGCAGGTAGAACAAGTTTTGTGGTGCCATTCAGCTGCCTACCGGGGCAGTGCAAAAACTACCAACAGATTCCTTTCTGGCACCTTCCCCGGTGGAGTTGTGCATGGGATGTGTTTGGAACATTTTGTCACCAGCCGAGTCCAAAATTCAGCTGTTCCCCATCTCAGCCCAGAAAGCAGGTAGAACAACATTTGTGGTGCCTTTCAGCTGCCTACCGGGGTACTGTAAAAACTACCAAGAGAACTCCTTTCTGGCTCCTTCCCCGGTGGAGTTGTGCATGGGGTGTGTTTGGAACATTTTCTCACCGGCCGAGTCCAAAATTCTGCGCTTCCCCATCTCAGCCCAGAAAGCAGGTAGAACAACATTTGTGGTGCCTTTCAGCTGCCTACCGGGGCACTGTAAAAACTACCAAGAGAACTCCTTTCTGGCACCTTCCCCGGTGGAGTTGTGCATGGGGTGTGTTTGGAACATTTTGTCACCAGCCGAGTCCAAAATTCAGCGGTTCCCCATCTCAGCCCAGAAAGCAGGTAGAACAAGTTTTGTGGCGCCTTTCAGCTGCCTACCGGGGTACTGTAAAAACTGCCATAAGAACTCCATTCTGGCACCTTCCCCGGGTGGAGTTGTGCATGGGGTGTGTTTGGAACATTTTGTCACCAGCCGAGTCCAAAATTCAGCGCTTCCCCATCTCAGCCCAGAAAGCAGGTAGAACAACTTTTTTGGTGCCTTTCAGCTGCCTACCGGGGCAGTGCAAAAACTACCAAGAGAACTCCTTTCTGGCGCCTTCCCCGGTGGAGTTGTGCATGGAGTGTGTTTGGAACATTTTCTCACCGGCCGAGTCCAAAATTCAGCGGTTCCCCATCTCAGCCCAGAAAGCAGGTAGAACAACTTTTGTGGCGCCTTTCAGCTGCCTACCGGGGTACTGTAAAAACTGCCATAAGAACTCCATTCTGGCACCTTCCCCGGGTGGAGTTGTGCATGGGGTGTGTTTGGAACATTTTCTCACCAGCCGAGTCCAAAATTCAGCGCTTCCCCATCTCAGCCCAGAAAGCAGGTAGAACAACTTTTGTGGTGCCTTTCAGCTGCCTATCGGGGTAGTGCAAAATCTACCAAGAGAACTCTTTTCTGGCACCTTCCCCGGTGGTGTTGTGCATGGGGTGTGTTTGGAACAGATTGCCTCCAGCCGAGTCCAAATTCAGTGGTTCCCCATCTCAATCCAGAAAGCATGTAGAACATCTTTTGTGGTGCCTTTCAGCTGCCTACCGGGGCAGTGCAAAAACTACCAAGAGAACTCTTTTTCTGGCACCTTCCCCGGTGGAGTTGTGCATGGGGTGTGTTTGGAACATTTTCTCACCAGCCGAGTCCAAATTCAGCGGTTCCCCATCTCAGCCCGGAAAGCAGGTAGAACAACATTTGTGGCGCCTTTCAGCTGCCTACCGGGGTACTGTAAAAACTACCAAGAGAACTCCTTTCTGGCACCTTCCCCGGTGGAGTTGTGCATGGGGTGTGTTTGGAACATTTTCTCACCAGCCGAGTCCAAAATTCAGCGCTTCCCCATCTCAGCCCAGAAAGCAGGTAGAACAACTTTTGTGGTGCCTTTCAGCTGCCTACCGGGGCACTGTAAAAAGTGCCATAAGAATTCCTTTCTGGCACCTTCCCCGGTGGAGTTGTGCATGGGGTGTGTTTGGAACATTTTCTCACCAGCCGAGTCCAAAATTCAGCGGTTCCCCATCTCAGCCCAGAAAGCAGGTAGAACAACTTTTGTGGTGCCTTTCAGCTGCCTACCGGGGTAGTGCAAAATCTACCAACAGATTCCTTTCTGGCACCTTCCCCGGTGGAGTTGTGCATGGGATGTGTTTGGAACATTTTGTCACCAGCCGAGTCCAAAATTCAGCGCTTCCCCATCTCAGCCCAGAAAGCAGGTAGAACATCCTTTGTGGCGCCTTTCAGCTGCCTACCGGGGCACTGTAAAAAGTGCCATAAGAACTCCATTCTGGCACCTTCCCCGGGTGGAGTTGTGCATGGGGTGTGTTTGGAACAGTTTGTCACCAGCCGAGTCCAAAATTCAGCGCTTCCCCATCTCAGCCCAGAAAGCAGGTAGAACAACTTTTGTGGCGCCTTTCAGCTGCCTACCGCGGTACTGTAAAAACTACCAACAGAACTCCTTTCGGGCTCCTTCCCTGGTGGAGTTGTGCATGGGGTGTGTTTGGAACATTTTCTCACCAGCCGAGTCCAAAATTCAGCGGTTCCCCATCTCAGCCCAGAAAGCAGGTAGAACAACTTTTGTGGTGCCTTTCAGCTGCCTACCGGGGCACTGTAAAAACTGCCATAAGAACTCCATTCTGGCACCTTCCCCGGTGGAGTTGTGCATGGGGTGTTCTTGGAACATTTTGTCACCAGCCGAGTCCAAAATTCAGCGGTTCCCCATCTCAGCCCAGAAAGCAGGTAGAACAACTTTTGTGGTGCCTTTCAGCTGCCTACCGGGGTAGTGCAAAATCTACCAAAAGAACTCCTTTCTGGCTCCTTCCCCGGTGGAGTTGTGCATGGGGTGTGTTTGGAACATTTTCTCACCAGCCGAGTCAAAAAGTCAGCAGTTCCCATCTCAGCCCAGAAAGCAGGTAGAACATCCTTTGTGGTGCCTTTCACCTGCCTACCGGGGCACTGTAAAAAGTGCCATAAGAACTCCATTCTGGCACCTTCCCCGGGTGGAGTTGTGCATGGGGTGTGTTTGGAACAGTTTGTCACCAGCCGAGTCCAAAATTCAGCGCTTCCCCATCTCAGCCCTGAAAGCAGGTAGAACAACTTTTGTGGTGCCTTTCAGCTGCCTACCGGGGTAGTGCAAAATCTACCAAAATAACTCCTTTCTGGCTCCTTCCCCGGTGGAGTTGTGCATGGGGTGTGTTTGGAACATTTTCTCACCAGCCGAGTCAAAAAGTCAGCAGTTCCCATCTCAGCCCAGAAAGCAGGTAGAACATCCTTTGTGGTGCCTTTCAGCTGCCTACCGGGGCACTGTAAAAAGTGCCATAAGAACTCCATTCTGGCACCTTCCCCGGGTGGAGTTGTGCATGGGGTGTCTTTGGAACATTTTCTCACCAGCCGAGTCCAAAATTCAGCGGTTCCCCATCTCAGCCCAGAAAGCAGGTAGAACAAGTTTTGTGGTGCCTTTCAGCTGCCTACCGGGGCAGTGCAAAAACTACCAACAGATTCCTTTCTGGCACCTTCCCCGGTGGAGTTGTGCATGGGATGTGTTTGGAACATTTTGTCACCAGCCGAGTCCAAAATTCAGCGCTTCCCCATCTCAGCCCAGAAAGCAGGTAGAACAACTTTTGTGGCGCCTTTCAGCTGCCTACCGGGGTACTGTAAAAACTGCCATAAGAACTCCATTCTGGCACCTTCCCCGGGTGGAGTTGTGCATGGGGTGTGTTTGGAACATTTTGCCTCCAGCCGAGTCCAAATTCAGTGGTTCCCCATCTCAGCCCAGAAAGCATGTAGAACATCTTTTCTGGTGCCTTTCAGCTGCCTACCGGGGCAGTGCAAAAACTACCAAGAGAACTCTTTTTCTGGCACCTTCCCCGGTGGAGTTGTGCATGAGGTGTGTTTGGAACATTTTGTCACCAGCCGAGTCCAAATTCAGCGGTTCCCCATATCAGCCCGGAAAGCAGGTAGAACAACATTTGTGGCGCCTTTCAGCTGCCTACCGGGGTACTGTAAAAACTACCAAGAGAACTCCTTTCTGGCACCTTCCCCGGTGGAGTTGTGCATGGGGTGTGTTTGGAACATTTTCTCACCAGCCGAGTCCAAAATTCAGCGCTTCCCCATCACAGCACAGAAAGCAGGTAGAACATCTTTTGTGGCGCCTTTCAGCTGCCTACCGGGGCAGTGCAAAAACTACCAAGAGAACTCCTACTGGCACCTTCCCCGGTGGAGTTGTGCATGGGGTGTGTTTGGAACATTTTGTCACCAGCCGAGTCCAAAATTCAGCGGTTCCCCATCTCAGCCCAGAAAGCAGGTAGAACAACATTTGTGGCGCCTTTCAGCTGCCTACCGGGGTACTGTAAAAACTACCAAGAGAACTCCTTTCTGGCACCTTCCCCGGTGGAGTTGTGCATGGGGTGTGTTTGGAACAGTTTGTCACCAGCCGAGTCCAAAATTCAGCGCTTCCCCATCACAGCACAGAAAGCAGGTAGAACATCTTTTGTGGCGCCTTTCATCTGCCTACCGGGGTAGTGCAAAAACTACCAAGAGAACTCCTTACTGGCACCTTCCCCGGTGGAGTTGTGCATGGGGTGTGTTTGGAACAGTTTGTCACCAGCCGAGTCCAAATTCAGCGGTTCCCCATCTCAGCCCGGAAAGCAGGTAGAACAACATTTGTGGCGCCTTTCAGCTGCCTACCGGGGTACTGTAAAAACTACCAAGAGAACTCCTTTCTGGCACCTTCCCCGGTGGAGTTGTGCATGGGGTGTGTTTGGAACATTTTCTCACCAGCCGAGTCCAAAATTCAGCGCTTCCCCATCTCAGCCCAGAAAGCAGGTAGAACAACATTTGTGGCGCCTTTCAGCTGCCTACCGGGGTACTGTAAAAACTACAAAGAGAACTCCTTACTGGCACCTTCCCCGGTGGAGTTGTGCATGGGGTGTGTTTGGAACATTTTCTCACCAGCCGAGTCCAAAATTCAGCGCTTCCCCATCACAGCACAGAAAGCAGGTAGAACATCTTTTGTGGCGCCTTTCAGCTGCCTACCGGGGCAGTGCAAAAACTACCAAGAGAACTCCTTACTGGCACCTTCCCCGGTGGAGTTGTGCATGGGGTGTTTTTGGAACATTTTGTCACCAGCCGAGTCCAAAATTCAGCGCTTCCCCATCTCAGCCCAGAAAGCAGGTAGAACATCTTTTGTGGTGCCTTTCAGCTGCCTACCGGGGCACTGTAAAAAGTGCCATAAGAACTCCTTTCTGGCACCTTCCCCGGTGGAGTTATGCATGGGGTGTGTTTGGAACATTTTCTCACCAGCCGAGTCCAAAATTCAGCGCTTCCCCATCTCAGCCCAGAAAGCAGGTAGAACAAGTTTTGTGGCGCCTTTCAGCTGCCTACCGGGGTAGTGCAAAATCTACCAAGAGAACTCCTTACTGGCTCCTTCCCCGGTGGAGTTGTGCATGGGGTGTGTTTGGAACATTTTCTCACCAGCCGAGTCAAAAAGTCAGCAGTTCCCATCTCAGCCCAGAAAGCAGGTAGAACATCCTTTGTGGCGCCTTTCACCTGCCTACCGGGGCACTGTAAAAAGTGCCATAAGAACTCCATTCTGGCACCTTCCCCGGGTGGAGTTGTGCATGGGGTGTGTTTGGAACAGTTTGTCACCAGCCGAGTCCAAAATTCAGCGCTTCCCCATCTCAGCCCAGAAAGCAGGTAGAACAAGTTTTGTGGTGCCTTTCAGCTGCCTACCGGGGCACTGTAAAAACTGCCATAAGAACTCCATTCTGGCACCTTCCCCGGTGGAGTTGTGCATGGGGTGTCTTTGGAACATTTTCTCACCAGCCGAGTCCAAAATTCAGCGGTTCCCCATCTCAGCCCAGAAAGCAGGTAGAACAACTTTTGTGGTGCCTTTCAGCTGCCTACCGGGGTAGTGCAAAATCTACCAACAGATTCCTTTCTGGCACCTTCCCCGGTGGAGTTGTGCATGGGATGTGTTTGGAACATTTTGTCACCAGCCGAGTCCAAAATTCAGCGGTTCCCCATCTCAGCCCTGAAAGCAGGTAGAACAACTTTTGTGGTGCCTTTCAGCTGCCTACCGGGGTAGTGCAAAATCTACCAAAAGAACTCCTTTCTGGCTCCTTCCCCGGTGGAGTTGTGCATGGGGTGTGTTTGGAACATTTTCTCACCAGCCGAGTCAAAAAGTCAGCAGTTCCCATCTCAGCCCAGAAAGCAGGTAGAACATCCTTCGTGGTGCCTTTCAGCTGCCTACCGGGGCACTGTAAAAAGTGCCATAAGAAGTCCATTCTGGCACCTTCCCCGGGTGGAGTTGTGCATGGGGTGTCTTTGGAACATTTTCTCACCAGCCGAGTCCAAAATTCAGCGGTTCCCCATCTCAGCCCAGAAAGCAGGTAGAACAAGTTTTGTGGTGCCATTCAGCTGCCTACCGGGGCAGTGCAAAAACTACCAACAGATTCCTTTCTGGCACCTTCCCCGGTGGAGTTGTGCATGGGATGTGTTTGGAACATTTTGTCACCAGCCGAGTCCAAAATTCAGCTGTTCCCCATCTCAGCCCAGAAAGCAGGTAGAACAACATTTGTGGTGCCTTTCAGCTGCCTACCGGGGTACTGTAAAAACTACCAAGAGAACTCCTTTCTGGCTCCTTCCCCGGTGGAGTTGTGCATGGGGTGTGTTTGGAACATTTTCTCACCGGCCGAGTCCAAAATTCTGCGCTTCCCCATCTCAGCCCAGAAAGCAGGTAGAACAACATTTGTGGTGCCTTTCAGCTGCCTACCGGGGTACTGTAAAAACTACCAAGAGAACTCCTTTCTGGCACCTTCCCCGGTGGAGTTGTGCATGGGGTGTGTTTGGAACATTTTGTCACCAGCCGAGTCCAAAATTCAGCGGTTCCCCATCTCAGCCCAGAAAGCAGGTAGAACAAGTTTTGTGGCGCCTTTCAGCTGCCTACCGGGGTACTGTAAAAACTGCCATAAGAACTCCATTCTGGCACCTTCCCCGGGTGGAGTTGTGCATGGGGTGTGTTTGGAACATTTTGTCACCAGCCGAGTCCAAAATTCAGCGCTTCCCCATCTCAGCCCAGAAAGCAGGTAGAACAACTTTTTTGGTGCCTTTCAGCTGCCTACCGGGGCAGTGCAAAAACTACCAAGAGAACTCCTTTCTGGCGCCTTCCCCGGTGGAGTTGTGCATGGAGTGTGTTTGGAACATTTTCTCACCGGCCGAGTCCAAAATTCAGCGGTTCCCCATCTCAGCCCAGAAAGCAGGTAGAACAACTTTTGTGGCGCCTTTCAGCTGCCTACCGGGGTACTGTAAAAACTGCCATAAGAACTCCATTCTGGCACCTTCCCCGGGTGGAGTTGTGCATGGGGTGTGTTTGGAACATTTTCTCACCAGCCGAGTCCAAAATTCAGCGCTTCCCCATCTCAGCCCAGAAAGCAGGTAGAACAACTTTTGTGGTGCCTTTCAGCTGCCTATCGGGGTAGTGCAAAATCTACCAAGAGAACTCTTTTCTGGCACCTTCCCCGGTGGTGTTGTGCATGGGGTGTGTTTGGAACAGATTGCCTCCAGCCGAGTCCAAATTCAGTGGTTCCCCATCTCAATCCAGAAAGCATGTAGAACATCTTTTGTGGTGCCTTTCAGCTGCCTACCGGGGCAGTGCAAAAACTACCAAGAGAACTCTTTTTCTGGCACCTTCCCCGGTGGAGTTGTGCATGGGGTGTGTTTGGAACATTTTCTCACCAGCCGAGTCCAAATTCAGCGGTTCCCCATCTCAGCCCGGAAAGCAGGTAGAACAACATTTGTGGCGCCTTTCAGCTGCCTACCGGGGTACTGTAAAAACTACCAAGAGAACTCCTTTCTGGCACCTTCCCCGGTGGAGTTGTGCATGGGGTGTGTTTGGAACATTTTCTCACCAGCCGAGTCCAAAATTCAGCGCTTCCCCATCTCAGCCCAGAAAGCAGGTAGAACAACTTTTGTGGTGCCTTTCAGCTGCCTACCGGGGCACTGTAAAAAGTGCCATAAGAATTCCTTTCTGGCACCTTCCCCGGTGGAGTTGTGCATGGGGTGTGTTTGGAACATTTTCTCACCAGCCGAGTCCAAAATTCAGCGGTTCCCCATCTCAGCCCAGAAAGCAGGTAGAACAACTTTTGTGGTGCCTTTCAGCTGCCTACCGGGGTAGTGCAAAATCTACCAACAGATTCCTTTCTGGCACCTTCCCCGGTGGAGTTGTGCATGGGATGTGTTTGGAACATTTTGTCACCAGCCGAGTCCAAAATTCAGCGCTTCCCCATCTCAGCCCAGAAAGCAGGTAGAACATCCTTTGTGGCGCCTTTCAGCTGCCTACCGGGGCACTGTAAAAAGTGCCATAAGAACTCCATTCTGGCACCTTCCCCGGGTGGAGTTGTGCATGGGGTGTGTTTGGAACAGTTTGTCACCAGCCGAGTCCAAAATTCAGCGCTTCCCCATCTCAGCCCAGAAAGCAGGTAGAACAACTTTTGTGGCGCCTTTCAGCTGCCTACCGCGGTACTGTAAAAACTACCAACAGAACTCCTTTCGGGCTCCTTCCCTGGTGGAGTTGTGCATGGGGTGTGTTTGGAACATTTTGTCACCAGCCGAGTCCAAAATTCAGCGGTTCCCCATCTCAGCCCAGAAAGCAGGTAGAACAAGTTTTGTGGTGCCTTTCAGCTGCCTACCGGGGCACTGTAAAAACTGCCATAAGAACTCCATTCTGGCACCTTCCCCGGTGGAGTTGTGCATGGGGTGTTCTTGGAACATTTTCTCACCAGCCGAGTCCAAAATTCTGCGCTTCCCCATCTCAGCCCAGAAAGCAGGTAGAACAACATTTGTGGTGCCTTTCAGCTGCCTACCGGGGTACTGTAAAAACTACCAAGAGAACTCCTTTCTGGCACCTTCCCCGGTGGAGTTGTGCATGGGGTGTGTTTGGAACATTTTGTCACCAGCCGAGTCCAAAATTCAGCGGTTCCCCATCTCAGCCCAGAAAGCAGGTAGAACAAGTTTTGTGGCGCCTTTCAGCTGCCTACCGGGGTACTGTAAAAACTGCCATAAGAACTCCATTCTGGCACCTTCCCCGGGTGGAGTTGTGCATGGGGTGTGTTTGGAACATTTTGTCACCAGCCGAGTCCAAAATTCAGCGCTTCCCCATCTCAGCCCAGAAAGCAGGTAGAACAACTTTTTTGGTGCCTTTCAGCTGCCTACCGGGGCAGTGCAAAAACTACCAAGAGAACTCCTTTCTGGCGCCTTCCCCGGTGGAGTTGTGCATGGAGTGTGTTTGGAACATTTTCTCACCGGCCGAGTCCAAAATTCAGCGGTTCCCCATCTCAGCCCAGAAAGCAGGTAGAACAACTTTTGTGGCGCCTTTCAGCTGCCTACCGGGGGTACTGTAAAAACTGCCATAAGAACTCCATTCTGGCACCTTCCCCGGGTGGAGTTGTGCATGGGGTGTGTTTGGAACATTTTCTCACCAGCCGAGTCCAAAATTCAGCGCTTCCCCATCTCAGCCCAGAAAGCAGGTAGAACAACTTTTGTGGTGCCTTTCAGCTGCCTATCGGGGTAGTGCAAAATCTACCAAGAGAACTCTTTTCTGGCACCTTCCCCGGTGGTGTTGTGCATGGGGTGTGTTTGGAACAGATTGCCTCCAGCCGAGTCCAAATTCAGTGGTTCCCCATCTCAATCCAGAAAGCATGTAGAACATCTTTTGTGGTGCCTTTCAGCTGCCTACCGGGGCAGTGCAAAAACTACCAAGAGAACTCTTTTTCTGGCACCTTCCCCGGTGGAGTTGTGCATGGGGTGTGTTTGGAACATTTTCTCACCAGCCGAGTCCAAATTCAGCGGTTCCCCATCTCAGCCCGGAAAGCAGGTAGAACAACATTTGTGGCGCCTTTCAGCTGCCTACCGGGGTACTGTAAAAACTACCAAGAGAACTCCTTTCTGGCACCTTCCCCGGTGGAGTTGTGCATGGGGTGTGTTTGGAACATTTTCTCACCAGCCGAGTCCAAAATTCAGCGCTTCCCCATCTCAGCCCAGAAAGCAGGTAGAACAACTTTTGTGGTGCCTTTCAGCTGCCTACCGGGGCACTGTAAAAAGTGCCATAAGAATTCCTTTCTGGCACCTTCCCCGGTGGAGTTGTGCATGGGGTGTGTTTGGAACATTTTCTCACCAGCCGAGTCCAAAATTCAGCGGTTCCCCATCTCAGCCCAGAAAGCAGGTAGAACAACTTTTGTGGTGCCTTTCAGCTGCCTACCGGGGTAGTGCAAAATCTACCAACAGATTCCTTTCTGGCACCTTCCCCGGTGGAGTTGTGCATGGGATGTGTTTGGAACATTTTGTCACCAGCCGAGTCCAAAATTCAGCGCTTCCCCATCTCAGCCCAGAAAGCAGGTAGAACATCCTTTGTGGCGCCTTTCAGCTGCCTACCGGGGCACTGTAAAAAGTGCCATAAGAACTCCATTCTGGCACCTTCCCCGGGTGGAGTTGTGCATGGGGTGTGTTTGGAACAGTTTGTCACCAGCCGAGTCCAAAATTCAGCGCTTCCCCATCTCAGCCCAGAAAGCAGGTAGAACAACTTTTGTGGCGCCTTTCAGCTGCCTACCGCGGTACTGTAAAAACTACCAACAGAACTCCTTTCGGGCTCCTTCCCTGGTGGAGTTGTGCATGGGGTGTGTTTGGAACATTTTGTCACCAGCCGAGTCCAAAATTCAGCGGTTCCCCATCTCAGCCCAGAAAGCAGGTAGAACAAGTTTTGTGGTGCCTTTCAGCTGCCTACCGGGGCACTGTAAAAACTGCCATAAGAACTCCATTCTGGCACCTTCCCCGGTGGAGTTGTGCATGGGGTGTTCTTGGAACATTTTGTCACCAGCCGAGTCCAAAATTCAGCGGTTCCCCATCTCAGCCCAGAAAGCAGGTAGAACAACTTTTGTGGTGCCTTTCAGCTGCCTACCGGGGTAGTGCAAAATCTACCAAAAGAACTCCTTTCTGGCTCCTTCCCCGGTGGAGTTGTGCATGGGGTGTGTTTGGAACATTTTCTCACCAGCCGAGTCAAAAAGTCAGCAGTTCCCATCTCAGCCCAGAAAGCAGGTAGAACATCCTTTGTGGTGCCTTTCACCTGCCTACCGGGGCACTGTAAAAAGTGCCATAAGAACTCCATTCTGGCACCTTCCCCGGGTGGAGTTGTGCATGGGGTGTGTTTGGAACAGTTTGTCACCAGCCGAGTCCAAAATTCAGCGCTTCCCCATCTCAGCCCTGAAAGCAGGTAGAACAACTTTTGTGGTGCCTTTCAGCTGCCTACCGGGGTAGTGCAAAATCTACCAAAAGAACTCCTTTCTGGCTCCTTCCCCGGTGGAGTTGTGCATGGGGTGTGTTTGGAACATTTTCTCACCAGCCGAGTCAAAAAGTCAGCAGTTCCCATCTCAGCCCAGAAAGCAGGTAGAACATCCTTTGTGGTGCCTTTCAGCTGCCTACCGGGGCACTGTAAAAAGTGCCATAAGAACTCCATTCTGGCACCTTCCCCGGGTGGAGTTGTGCATGGGGTGTCTTTGGAACATTTTCTCACCAGCCGAGTCCAAAATTCAGCGGTTCCCCATCTCAGCCCAGAAAGCAGGTAGAACAAGTTTTGTGGTGCCTTTCAGCTGCCTACCGGGGCAGTGCAAAAACTACCAACAGATTCCTTTCTGGCACCTTCCCCGGTGGAGTTGTGCATGGGATGTGTTTGGAACATTTTGTCACCAGCCGAGTCCAAAATTCAGCGCTTCCCCATCTCAGCCCAGAAAGCAGGTAGAACAACTTTTGTGGCGCCTTTCAGCTGCCTACCGGGGTACTGTAAAAACTGCCATAAGAACTCCATTCTGGCACCTTCCCCGGGTGGAGTTGTGCATGGGGTGTGTTTGGAACATTTTGCCTCCAGCCGAGTCCAAATTCAGTGGTTCCCCATCTCAGCCCAGAAAGCATGTAGAACATCTTTTGTGGTGCCTTTCAGCTGCCTACCGGGGCAGTGCAAAAACTACCAAGAGAACTCTTTTTCTGGCACCTTCCCCGGTGGAGTTGTGCATGAGGTGTGTTTGGAACATTTTGTCACCAGCCGAGTCCAAATTCAGCGGTTCCCCATCTCAGCCCAGAAAGCAGGTAGAACAACATTTGTGGCGCCTTTCAGCTGCCTACCGGGGTACTGTAAAAACTACCAAGAGAACTCCTTTCTGGCACCTTCCCCGGTGGAGTTGTGCATGGGGTGTGTTTGGAACATTTTCTCACCAGCCGAGTCCAAAATTCAGCGCTTCCCCATCACAGCACAGAAAGCAGGTAGAACATCTTTTGTGGCGCCTTTCAGCTGCCTACCGGGGCAGTGCAAAAACTACCAAGAGAATTCCTTTCTGGCACCTTCCCCGGTGGAGTTGTGCATGGGGTGTGTTTGGAACATTTTGTCACCAGCCGAGTCCAAAATTCAGCGGTTCCCCATCTCAGCCCAGAAAGCAGGTAGAACAACATTTGTGGCGCCTTTCAGCTGCCTACCGGGGTACTGTAAAAACTACCAAGAGAACTCCTTTCTGGCACCTTCCCCGGTGGAGTTGTGCATGGGGTGTGTTTGGAACATTTTCTCACCAGCCGAGTCCAAAATTCAGCGCTTCCCCATCACAGCACAGAAAGCAGGTAGAACATCTTTTGTGGCGCCTTTCAGCTGCCTACCGGGGCAGTGCAAAAACTACCAAGAGAATTCCTTTCTGGCACCTTCCCCGGTGGAGTTGTGCATGGGGTGTGTTTGGAACATTTTGTCACCAGCCGAGTCCAAAATTCAGCGCTTCCCCATCTCAGCCCAGAAAGCAGGTAGAACAACTTTTGTGGCGCCTTTCAGCTGCCTACCGGGGTACTGTAAAAAGTGCCATAAGAACTCCTTTCTGGCACCTTCCCCGGTGGAGTTGTGCATGGGGTGTGTTTGGAACATTTTCTCACCAGCCGAGTCCAAAATTCAGCGCTTCCCCATCTCAGCCCAGAAAGCAGGTAGAACAACTTTTGTGGTGCCTTTCAGCTGCCTACCGGGGCACTGTAAAAAGTGCCATAAGAATTCCTTTCTGGCACCTTCCCCGGTGGAGTTGTGCATGGGGTGTGTTTGGAACATTTTCTCACCAGCCGAGTCCAAAATTCAGCGGTTCCCCATCTCAGCCCAGAAAGCAGGTAGAACAACTTTTGTGGTGCCTTTCAGCTGCCTACCGGGGTAGTGCAAAATCTACCAACAGATTCCTTTCTGGCACCTTCCCCGGTGGAGTTGTGCATGGGATGTGTTTGGAACATTTTGTCACCAGCCGAGTCCAAAATTCAGCGCTTCCCCATCTCAGCCCAGAAAGCAGGTAGAACATCCTTTGTGGCGCCTTTCAGCTGCCTACCGGGGCACTGTAAAAAGTGCCATAAGAACTCCATTCTGGCACCTTCCCCGGGTGGAGTTGTGCATGGGGTGTGTTTGGAACAGTTTGTCACCAGCCGAGTCCAAAATTCAGCGCTTCCCCATCTCAGCCCAGAAAGCAGGTAGAACAACTTTTGTGGCGCCTTTCAGCTGCCTACCGCGGTACTGTAAAAACTACCAACAGAACTCCTTTCGGGCTCCTTCCCTGGTGGAGTTGTGCATGGGGTGTGTTTGGAACATTTTGTCACCAGCCGAGTCCAAAATTCAGCGGTTCCCCATCTCAGCCCAGAAAGCAGGTAGAACAAGTTTTGTGGTGCCTTTCAGCTGCCTACCGGGGCACTGTAAAAACTGCCATAAGAACTCCATTCTGGCACCTTCCCCGGTGGAGTTGTGCATGGGGTGTTCTTGGAACATTTTGTCACCAGCCGAGTCCAAAATTCAGCGGTTCCCCATCTCAGCCCAGAAAGCAGGTAGAACAACTTTTGTGGTGCCTTTCAGCTGCCTACCGGGGTAGTGCAAAATCTACCAAAAGAACTCCTTTCTGGCTCCTTCCCCGGTGGAGTTGTGCATGGGGTGTGTTTGGAACATTTTCTCACCAGCCGAGTCAAAAAGTCAGCAGTTCCCATCTCAGCCCAGAAAGCAGGTAGAACATCCTTTGTGGTGCCTTTCACCTGCCTACCGGGGCACTGTAAAAAGTGCCATAAGAACTCCATTCTGGCACCTTCCCCGGGTGGAGTTGTGCATGGGGTGTGTTTGGAACAGTTTGTCACCAGCCGAGTCCAAAATTCAGCGCTTCCCCATCTCAGCCCTGAAAGCAGGTAGAACAACTTTTGTGGTGCCTTTCAGCTGCCTACCGGGGTAGTGCAAAATCTACCAAAAGAACTCCTTTCTGGCTCCTTCCCCGGTGGAGTTGTGCATGGGGTGTGTTTGGAACATTTTCTCACCAGCCGAGTCAAAAAGTCAGCAGTTCCCATCTCAGCCCAGAAAGCAGGTAGAACATCCTTTGTGGTGCCTTTCAGCTGCCTACCGGGGCACTGTAAAAAGTGCCATAAGAACTCCATTCTGGCACCTTCCCCGGGTGGAGTTGTGCATGGGGTGTCTTTGGAACATTTTCTCACCAGCCGAGTCCAAAATTCAGCGGTTCCCCATCTCAGCCCAGAAAGCAGGTAGAACAAGTTTTGTGGTGCCTTTCAGCTGCCTACCGGGGCAGTGCAAAAACTACCAACAGATTCCTTTCTGGCACCTTCCCCGGTGGAGTTGTGCATGGGATGTGTTTGGAACATTTTGTCACCAGCCGAGTCCAAAATTCAGCGCTTCCCCATCTCAGCCCAGAAAGCAGGTAGAACAACTTTTGTGGCGCCTTTCAGCTGCCTACCGGGGTACTGTAAAAACTGCCATAAGAACTCCATTCTGGCACCTTCCCCGGGTGGAGTTGTGCATGGGGTGTGTTTGGAACATTTTGCCTCCAGCCGAGTCCAAATTCAGTGGTTCCCCATCTCAGCCCAGAAAGCATGTAGAACATCTTTTGTGGTGCCTTTCAGCTGCCTACCGGGGCAGTGCAAAAACTACCAAGAGAACTCTTTTTCTGGCACCTTCCCCGGTGGAGTTGTGCATGAGGTGTGTTTGGAACATTTTGTCACCAGCCGAGTCCAAATTCAGCGGTTCCCCATATCAGCCCGGAAAGCAGGTAGAACAACATTTGTGGCGCCTTTCAGCTGCCTACCGGGGTACTGTAAAAACTACCAAGAGAACTCCTTTCTGGCACCTTCCCCGGTGGAGTTGTGCATGGGGTGTGTTTGGAACATTTTCTCACCAGCCGAGTCCAAAATTCAGCGCTTCCCCATCACAGCACAGAAAGCAGGTAGAACATCTTTTGTGGCGCCTTTCAGCTGCCTACCGGGGCAGTGCAAAAACTACCAAGAGAATTCCTTTCTGGCACCTTCCCCGGTGGAGTTGTGCATGGGGTGTGTTTGGAACATTTTCTCACCAGCCGAGTCCAAAATTCAGCGGTTCCCCATCTCAGCCCAGAAAGCAGGTAGAACAACATTTGTGGCGCCTTTCAGCTGCCTACCGGGGTACTGTAAAAACTACCAAGAGAACTCCTTTCTGGCACCTTCCCCGGTGGAGTTGTGCATGGGGTGTGTTTGGAACAGTTTGTCACCAGCCGAGTCCAAAATTCAGCGCTTCCCCATCACAGCACAGAAAGCAGGTAGAACATCTTTTGTGGCGCCTTTCAGCTGCCTACCGGGGTAGTGCAAAAACTACCAAGAGAACTCCTTACTGGCACCTTCCCCGGTGGAGTTGTGCATGGGGTGTGTTTGGAACAGTTTGTCACCAGCCGAGTCCAAATTCAGCGGTTCCCCATCTCAGCCCGGAAAGCAGGTAGAACAACATTTGTGGCGCCTTTCAGCTGCCTACCGGGGTACTGTAAAAACTACCAAGAGAACTCCTTTCTGGCACCTTCCCCGGTGGAGTTGTGCATGGGGTGTGTTTGGAACATTTTCTCACCAGCCGAGTCCAAAATTCAGCGCTTCCCCATCTCAGCCCAGAAAGCAGGTAGAACAACTTTTGTGGCGCCTTTCAGCTGCCTACCGGGGCACTGTAAAAAGTGCCATAAGAACTCCTTTCTGGCACCTTCCCCGGTGGAGTTGTGCATGGGGTGTGTTTGGAACATTTTCTCACCAGCCGAGTCCAAAATTCAGCGCTTCCCCATCTCAGCCCAGAAAGCAGGTAGAACAAGTTTTGTGGCGCCTTTCAGCTGCCTACCGGGGCACTGTAAAAACTACCAACAGAATTCCTTTCTGGCTCCTTCCCCGGTGGAGTTGTGCATGGGGTGTGTTTGGAACATTTTCTCACCAGCCGAGTCAAAAAGTCAGCAGTTCCCATCTCAGCCCAGAAAGCAGGTAGAACGAGTTTTGTAGTGCCTTTCAGCTGCCTACCGGGGTACTGTAAAAAGTGCCAACAGAACTCCATTCTGGCACCTTCCCCGGGTGGAGTTGTGCATGGGGTGTCTTTGGAACATTTTCTCACCAGCCGAGTCCAAAATTCAGCGGTTCCCCATCTCAGCCCAGAAAGCAGGTAGAACGAGTTTTGTAGTGCCTTTCAGCTGCCTACCGGGGTACTGTAAAAAGTGCCATAAGAACTCCATTTTGGCACCTTCCCCGGGTGGAGTTGTGCATGGGGTGTGTTTGGAACATTTTGCCACCAGCCGAGTCCAAAAGCCAGCGGTTCCCCATCTCAGCCCAGAAAGCAGGTAGAACAACTTTTGTGGCGCCTTTCAGCTGCCTACCGGGGTACTGTAAAAACTGCCATAAGAACTCCATTCTGGCACCTTCCCCGGGTGGAGTTGTGCATGGGGTGTGTTTGGAACATTTTGCCTCCAGCCGAGTCCAAATTCAGTGGTTCCCCATCTCAGCCCAGAAAGCATGTAGAACATCTTTTGTGGTGCCTTTCAGCTGCCTACCGGGGTACTGTAAAAACTACAAAGAAAACTCCTTACTGGCACCTTCCCCGGTGGAGTTGTGCATGGGGTGTGTTTGGAACATTTTCTCACCAGCCGAGTCCAAAATTCAGCGCTTCCCCATCACAGCACAGAAAGCAGGTAGAACATCTTTTGTGGCGCCTTTCAGCTGCCTACCGGGGCACTGCAAAAACTACCAAGAGAACTCCTTACTGGCACCTTCCCCGGTGGAGTTGTGCATGGGGTGTTTTTGGAACAGTTTGTCACCAGCCGAGTCCAAAATTCAGCGCTTCCCCATCTCAGCCCAGAAAGCAGGTAGAACATCTTTTGTGGTGCCTTTCAGCTGCCTACCGGGGCACTGTAAAAAGTGCCATAAGAACTCCTTTCTGGCACCTTCCCCGGGTGCAGTTGTGCATGGGGTGTCTTTCGAAGATTTTGTCACCAGCCGAGTCCAAAATTCAGCGGTTCCCCATCTCAGCCCAGAAAGCAGGTAGAACAACTTTTGTGGTGCCTTTCAGCTGCCTACCGGGGCACTGTAAAAACTACCAAGAGAACTCCTTTCTGGCACCTTCCCCGGGTGCAGTTGTGCATGGGGTGTCTTTGGAAGATTTTGTCACCAGCCGAGTCCAAAATTCAGCGCTTCCCCATCTCAGCCCAGAAAGCAGGTAGAACAACTTTTGTGGCGCCTTTCAGCTGCCTACCGGGGTACTGTAAAAAGTGCCATAAGAACTCCATTCTGGCACCTTCCCCGGGTGCAGTTGTGCATGGGGTGTCTTTGGAAGATTTTGTCACCAGCCGAGTCCAAAATTCAGCGCTTCCCCATCTCAGCCCAGAAAGCATGTAGAACATCTTTTGTGGTGCCTTTCAGCTGCCTACCGGGGCAGTGCAAAAACTACCAAGAGAACTCTTTTTCTGGCACCTTCCCCGGTGGAGTTGTGCATGGGGTGTGTTTGGAACATTTTGTCACCAGCCGAGTCCAAAATTCAGCGGTTCCCCATCTCAGCCCAGAAAGCAGGTAGAACAACATTTGTGGTACCTTTCAGCTGCCTACCGGGGTACTGTAAAAACTACCAAGAGAACTCCTTTCTGGCACCTTCCTCGGTGGAGTTGTGCATGGGGTGTGTTTGGAACATTTTCTCACCAGCCGAGTCCAAAAGTCAGCGCTTCCCCATCACAGCACAGAAAGCAGGTAGAACATCTTTTGTTGCGCCTTTCAGCTGCCTACCGGGGCAGTGCAAAAACTACCAAGAGAATTCCTTTCTGGCACCTTCCCCGGTGGAGTTGTGCATGGGGTGTGTTTGGAACATTTTCTCACCAGCCGAGTCCAAAATTCAGCGCTTCCCCATCTCAGCCCAGAAAGCAGGTAGAACAACATTTGTGGTACCTTTCAGCTGCCTACCGGGGTACTGTAAAAACTACCCAGAGAACTCCTTTCTGGCACCTTCCTCGGTGGAGTTGTGCATGGGGTGTGTTTGGAACATTTTCTCACCAGCCGAGTCCAAAAGTCAGCGCTTCCCCATCACAGCACAGAAAGCAGGTAGAACATCTTTTGTTGCGCCTTTCAGCTGCCTACCGGGGCAGTGCAAAAACTACCAAGAGAATTCCTTTCTGGCACCTTCCCCGGTGGAGTTGTGCATGGGGTGTGTTTGGAACATTTTCTCACCAGCCGAGTCCAAAATTCAGCGCTTCCCCATCTCAGCCCAGAAAGCAGGTAGAACAACTTTTGTGGTGCCTTTCAGCTGCCTACCGGGGCACTGTAAAAAGTGCCATAAGAACTCCTTTCTGGCACCTTCCCCGGTGGAGTTGTGCATGGGGTGTGTTTGGAACATTTTCTCACCAGCCGAGTCCAAAATTCAGCGGTTCCCCATCTCAGCCCAGAAAGCAGGTAGAACATCTTTTGTGGCGCCTTTCAGCTGCCTACCGGGGCACTGTAAAAACTACCAACAGAATTCCTTTCTGGCTCCTTCCCCGGTGGAGTTGTGCATGGGGTGTGTTTGGAACATTTTCTCACCAGCCGAGTCAAAAAGTCAGCAGTTCCCATCTCAGCCCAGAAAGCAGGTAGAACGAGTTTTGTAGTGCCTTTCAGCTGCCTACCGGGGTACTGTAAAAAGTGCCAACAGAACTCCATTCTGGCACCTTCCCCGGGTGGAGTTGTGCATGGGGTGTCTTTGGAACATTTTCTCACCAGCCGAGTCCAAAATTCAGCGGTTCCCCATCTCAGCCCAGAAAGCAGGTAGAACAAGTTTTGTGGCGCCTTTCAGCTGCCTACCGGGGTAGTGCAAAATCTACCAAGAGAACTCCTTACTGGCTCCTTCCCCAGTGGAGTTGTGCATGGGGTGTGTTTGGAAAAGTTTGTCACCAGCCGAGTCAAAAAGTCAGCAGTTCCCATCTCAGCCCAGAAAGCAGGTAGAACATCCTTTGTGGCGCCTTTCACCTGCCTACCGGGGCACTGTAAAAAGTGCCATAAGAACTCCATTCTGGCACCTTCCCCGGGTGGAGTTGTGCATGGGGTGTGTTTGGAACATTTTGCCACCAGCCGAGTCCAAAAGCCAGCGGTTCCCCATCTCAGCCCAGAAAGCAGGTAGAACAACTTTTGTGGCGCCTTTCAGCTGCCTACCGGGGTACTGTAAAAACTGCCATAAGAACTCCATTCTGGCACCTTCCCCGGGTGGAGTTGTGCATGGGGTGTGTTTGGAACATTTTGCCTCCAGCCGAGTCCAAATTCAGTGGTTCCCCATCTCAATCCAGAAAGCATGTAGAACATCTTTTGTGGTGCCTTTCAGCTGCCTACCGGGGCAGTGCAAAAACTACCAAAAGAACTCTTTTTCTGGCACCTTCCCCGGTGGAGTTGTGCATGAGGTGTGTTTGGAACATTTTGTCACCAGCCGAGTCCAAATTCAGCGGTTCCCCATATCAGCCCGGAAAGCAGGTAGAACAACATTTGTGGCGCCTTTCAGCTGCCTACCGGGGTACTGTAAAAACTACCAAGAGAACTCCTTTCTGGCACCTTCCCCGGTGGAGTTGTGCATGGGGTGTGTTTGGAACATTTTCTCACCAGCCGAGTCCAAAATTCAGCGCTTCCCCATCACAGCACAGAAAGCAGGTAGAACATCTTTTGTGGCGCCTTTCAGCTGCCTACCGGGGCAGTGCAAAAACTACCAAGAGAATTCCTTTCTGGCACCTTCCCCGGTGGAGTTGTGCATGGGGTGTGTTTGGAACATTTTGTCACCAGCCGAGTCCAAAATTCAGCGGTTCCCCATCTCAGCCCAGAAAGCAGGTAGAACAACATTTGTGGCGCCTTTCAGCTGCCTACCGGGGTACTGTAAAAACTACAAAGAGAACTCCTTACTGGCACCTTCCCCGGTGGAGTTGTGCATGGGGTGTGTTTGGAACATTTTCTCACCAGCCGAGTCCAAAATTCAGCGCTTCCCCATCACAGCACAGAAAGCAGGTAGAACATCTTTTGTGGCGCCTTTCAGCTGCCTACCGGGGCAGTGCAAAAACTACCAAGAGAACTCCTTACTGGCACCTTCCCCGGTGGAGTTGTGCATGGGGTGTGTTTGGAACAGTTTGTCACCAGCCGAGTCCAAAATTCAGCGCTTCCCCATCTCAGCCCAGAAAGCAGGTAGAACAACTTTTGTGGTGCCTTTCAGCTGCCTACCGGGGCACTGTAAAAAGTGCCATAAGAACTCCTTTCTGGCACCTTCCCCGGTGGAGTTATGCATGGGGTGTGTTTGGAACATTTTCTCACCAGCCGAGTCCAAAATTCAGCGGTTCCCCATCTCAGCCCAGAAAGCAGGTAGAACAACTTTTGTGGTGCCTTTCAGCTGCCTACCGGGGCACTGTAAAAACTACCAAGAGAACTCCTTTCTGGCACCTTCCCCGGGTGCAGTTGTGCATGGGGTGTCTTTGGAAGATTTTGTCACCAGCCGAGTCCAAAATTCAGCGCTTCCCCATCTCAGCCCAGAAAGCATGTAGAACATCTTTTGTGGTGCCTTTCAGCTGCCTACCGGGGCAGTGCAAAAACTACCAAGAGAACTCTTTTTCTGGCACCTTCCCCGGTGGAGTTGTGCATGGGGTGTGTTTGGAACATTTTGTCACCAGCCGAGTCCAAAATTCAGCGGTTCCCCATCTCAGCCCAGAAAGCAGGTAGAACAACATTTGTGGTACCGTTCAGCTGCCTACCGGGGTACTGTAAAAACTACCCAGAGAACTCCTTTCTGGCACCTTCCTCGGTGGAGTTGTGCATGGGGTGTGTTTGGAACATTTTCTCACCAGCCGAGTCCAAAAGTCAGCGCTTCCCCATCACAGCACAGAAAGCAGGTAGAACATCTTTTGTTGCGCCTTTCAGCTGCCTACCGGGGCAGTGCAAAAACTACCAAGAGAATTCCTTTCTGGCACCTTCCCCGGTGGAGTTGTGCATGGGGTGTGTTTGGAACATTTTCTCACCAGCCGAGTCCAAAATTCAGCGCTTCCCCATCTCAGCCCAGAAAGCAGGTAGAACAACATTTGTGGTACCTTTCAGCTGCCTACCGGGGTACTGTAAAAACTACCCAGAGAACTCCTTTCTGGCACCTTCCTCGGTGGAGTTGTGCATGGGGTGTGTTTGGAACATTTTCTCACCAGCCGAGTCCAAAAGTCAGCGCTTCCCCATCACAGCACAGAAAGCAGGTAGAACATCTTTTGTTGCGCCTTTCAGCTGCCTACCGGGGCAGTGCAAAAACTACCAAGAGAATTCCTTTCTGGCACCTTCCCCGGTGGAGTTGTGCATGGGGTGTGTTTGGAACATTTTCTCACCAGCCGAGTCCAAAATTCAGCGGTTCCCCATCTCAGCCCAGAAAGCAGGTAGAACAACTTTTGTGGTGCCTTTCAGCTGCCTACCGGGGCACTGTAAAAAGTGCCATAAGAACTCCTTTCTGGCACCTTCCCCGGTGGAGTTGTGCATGGGGTGTGTTTGGAACATTTTCTCACCAGCCGAGTCCAAAATTCAGCGCTTCCCCATCTCAGCCCAGAAAGCAGGTAGAACATCTTTTGTGGCGCCTTTCAGCTGCCTACCGGGGCACTGTAAAAACTACCAACAGAATTCCTTTCTGGCTCCTTCCCCGGTGGAGTTGTGCATGGGGTGTGTTTGGAACATTTTCTCACCAGCCGAGTCAAAAAGTCAGCAGTTCCCATCTCAGCCCAGAAAGCAGGTAGAACGAGTTTTGTAGTGCCTTTCAGCTGCCTACCGGGGTACTGTAAAAAGTGCCAACAGAACTCCATTCTGGCACCTTCCCCGGGTGGAGTTGTGCATGGGGTGTCTTTGGAACATTTTCTCACCAGCCGAGTCCAAAATTCAGCGGTTCCCCATCTCAGCCCAGAAAGCAGGTAGAACAAGTTTTGTGGCGCCTTTCAGCTGCCTACCGGGGTAGTGCAAAATCTACCAAGAGAACTCCTTACTGGCTCCTTCCCCGGTGGAGTTGTGCATGGGGTGTGTTTGGAAAAGTTTGTCACCAGCCGAGTCAAAAAGTCAGCAGTTCCCATCTCAGCCCAGAAAGCAGGTAGAACATCCTTTGTGGCGCCTTTCACCTGCCTACCGGGGCACTGTAAAAAGTGCCATAAGAACTCCATTCTGGCACCTTCCCCGGGTGGAGTTGTGCATGGGGTGTGTTTGGAACATTTTGCCACCAGCCGAGTCCAAAAGCCAGCGGTTCCCCATCTCAGCCCAGAAAGCAGGTAGAACAACTTTTGTGGCGCCTTTCAGCTGCCTACCGGGGTACTGTAAAAACTGCCATAAGAACTCCATTCTGGCACCTTCCCCGGGTGGAGTTGTGCATGGGGTGTGTTTGGAACATTTTGCCTCCAGCCGAGTCCAAATTCAGTGGTTCCCCATCTCAATCCAGAAAGCATGTAGAACATCTTTTGTGGTGCCTTTCAGCTGCCTACCGGGGCAGTGCAAAAACTACCAAAAGAACTCTTTTTCTGGCACCTTCCCCGGTGGAGTTGTGCATGAGGTGTGTTTGGAACATTTTGTCACCAGCCGAGTCCAAATTCAGCGGTTCCCCATATCAGCCCGGAAAGCAGGTAGAACAACATTTGTGGCGCCTTTCAGCTGCCTACCGGGGTACTGTAAAAACTACCAAGAGAACTCCTTTCTGGCACCTTCCCCGGTGGAGTTGTGCATGGGGTGTGTTTGGAACATTTTCTCACCAGCCGAGTCCAAAATTCAGCGCTTCCCCATCACAGCACAGAAAGCAGGTAGAACATCTTTTGTGGCGCCTTTCAGCTGCCTACCGGGGCAGTGCAAAAACTACCAAGAGAATTCCTTTCTGGCACCTTCCCCGGTGGAGTTGTGCATGGGGTGTGTTTGGAACATTTTGTCACCAGCCGAGTCCAAAATTCAGCGGTTCCCCATCTCAGCCCAGAAAGCAGGTAGAACAACATTTGTGGCGCCTTTCAGCTGCCTACCGGGGTACTGTAAAAACTACAAAGAGAACTCCTTACTGGCACCTTCCCCGGTGGAGTTGTGCATGGGGTGTGTTTGGAACATTTTCTCACCAGCCGAGTCCAAAATTCAGCGCTTCCCCATCACAGCACAGAAAGCAGGTAGAACATCTTTTGTGGCGCCTTTCAGCTGCCTACCGGGGCAGTGCAAAAACTACCAAGAGAACTCCTTACTGGCACCTTCACCGGTGGAGTTGTGCATGGGGTGTGTTTGGAACAGTTTGTCACCAGCCGAGTCCAAAATTCAGCGCTTCCCCATCTCAGCCCAGAAAGCAGGTAGAACAACTTTTGTGGTGCCTTTCAGCTGCCTACCGGGGCACTGTAAAAAGTGCCATAAGAACTCCTTTCTGGCACCTTCCCCGGTGGAGTTATGCATGGGGTGTGTTTGGAACATTTTCTCACCAGCCGAGTCCAAAATTCAGCGGTTCCCCATCTCAGCCCAGAAAGCATGTAGAACATCTTTTGTGGTGCCTTTCAGCTGCCTACCGGGGCAGTGCAAAAACTACCAAGAGAACTCTTTTTCTGGCACCTTCCCCGGTGGAGTTGTGCATGGGGTGTGTTTGGAACATTTTGTCACCAGCCGAGTCCAAAATTCAGCGCTTCCCCATCTCAGCCCAGAAAGCAGGTAGAACAACATTTGTGGTACCGTTCAGCTGCCTACCGGGGTACTGTAAAAACTACCCAGAGAACTCCTTTCTGGCACCTTCCTCGGTGGAGTTGTGCATGGGGTGTGTTTGGAACATTTTCTCACCAGCCGAGTCCAAAAGTCAGCGCTTCCCCATCACAGCACAGAAAGCAGGTAGAACATCTTTTGTTGCGCCTTTCAGCTGCCTACCGGGGCAGTGCAAAAACTACCAAGAGAATTCCTTTCTGGCACCTTCCCCGGTGGAGTTGTGCATGGGGTGTGTTTGGAACATTTTCTCACCAGCCGAGTCCAAAATTCAGCGCTTCCCCATCTCAGCCCAGAAAGCAGGTAGAACAACATTTGTGGTACCGTTCAGCTGCCTACCGGGGTACTGTAAAAACTACCCAGAGAACTCCTTTCTGGCACCTTCCTCGGTGGAGTTGTGCATGGGGTGTGTTTGGAACATTTTCTCACCAGCCGAGTCCAAAAGTCAGCGCTTCCCCATCACAGCACAGAAAGCAGGTAGAACATCTTTTGTTGCGCCTTTCAGCTGCCTACCGGGGCAGTGCAAAAACTACCAAGAGAATTCCTTTCTGGCACCTTCCCCGGTGGAGTTGTGCATGGGGTGTGTTTGGAACATTTTCTCACCAGCCGAGTCCAAAATTCAGCGGTTCCCCATCTCAGCCCAGAAAGCAGGTAGAACAACTTTTGTGGTGCCTTTCAGCTGCCTACCGGGGCACTGTAAAAAGTGCCATAAGAACTCCTTTCTGGCACCTTCCCCGGTGGAGTTGTGCATGGGGTGTGTTTGGAACATTTTCTCACCAGCCGAGTCCAAAATTCAGCGCTTCCCCATCTCAGCCCAGAAAGCAGGTAGAACATCTTTTGTGGCGCCTTTCAGCTGCCTACCGGGGCACTGTAAAAACTACCAACAGAATTCCTTTCTGGCTCCTTCCCCGGTGGAGTTGTGCATGGGGTGTGTTTGGAACATTTTCTCACCAGCCGAGTCAAAAAGTCAGCAGTTCCCATCTCAGCCCAGAAAGCAGGTAGAACGAGTTTTGTAGTGCCTTTCAGCTGCCTACCGGGGTACTGTAAAAAGTGCCAACAGAACTCCATTCTGGCACCTTCCCCGGGTGGAGTTGTGCATGGGGTGTCTTTGGAACATTTTCTCACCAGCCGAGTCCAAAATTCAGCGGTTCCCCATCTCAGCCCAGAAAGCAGGTAGAACAAGTTTTGTGGCGCCTTTCAGCTGCCTACCGGGGTAGTGCAAAATCTACCAAGAGAACTCCTTACTGGCTCCTTCCCCGGTGGAGTTGTGCATGGGGTGTGTTTGGAAAAGTTTGTCACCAGCCGAGTCAAAAAGTCAGCAGTTCCCATCTCAGCCCAGAAAGCAGGTAGAACATCCTTTGTGGCGCCTTTCACCTGCCTACCGGGGCACTGTAAAAAGTGCCATAAGAACTCCATTCTGGCACCTTCCCCGGGTGGAGTTGTGCATGGGGTGTGTTTGGAACATTTTGCCACCAGCCGAGTCCAAAAGCCAGCGGTTCCCCATCTCAGCCCAGAAAGCAGGTAGAACAACTTTTGTGGCGCCTTTCAGCTGCCTACCGGGGTACTGTAAAAACTGCCATAAGAACTCCATTCTGGCACCTTCCCCGGGTGGAGTTGTGCATGGGGTGTGTTTGGAACATTTTGCCTCCAGCCGAGTCCAAATTCAGTGGTTCCCCATCTCAATCCAGAAAGCATGTAGAACATCTTTTGTGGTGCCTTTCAGCTGCCTACCGGGGCAGTGCAAAAACTACCAAGAGAACTCTTTTTCTGGCACCTTCCCCGGTGGAGTTGTGCATGAGGTGTGTTTGGAACATTTTGTCACCAGCCGAGTCCAAATTCAGCGGTTCCCCATATCAGCCCGGAAAGCAGGTAGAACAACATTTGTGGCGCCTTTCAGCTGCCTACCGGGGTACTGTAAAAACTACCAAGAGAACTCCTTTCTGGCACCTTCCCTGGTGGAGTTGTGCATTGGGTGTGTTTGGAACATTTTCTCACCAGCCGAGTCCAAAATTCAGCGCTTCCCCATCTCAGCCCAGAAAGCAGGTAGAACAACTTTTGTGGTGCCTTTCAGCTGCCTACCGGGGCACTGTAAAAACTACCAAGAGAACTCCTTTCTGGCACCTTCCCCGGGTGCAGTTGTGCATGGGGTGTCTTTGGAAGATTTTGTCACCAGCCGAGTCCAAAATTCAGCGCTTCCCCATCTCAGCCCAGAAAGCAGGTAGAACAACTTTTGTGGCGCCTTTCAGCTGCCTACCGGGGTACTGTAAAAACTGCCATAAGAACTCCATTCTGGCACCTTCCCCGGGTGGAGTTGTGCATGGGGTGTCTTTGGAAGATTTTCTCACCAGCCGAGTCCAAAATTCAGCGCTTCCCCATCTCAGCCCAGAAAGCATGTAGAACATCTTTTGTGGTGCCTTTCAGCTGCCTACCGGGGCAGTGCAAAAACTACCAAGAGAACTCTTTTTCTGGCACCTTCCCCGGTGGAGTTGTGCATGGGGTGTGTTTGGAACATTTTGTCACCAGCCGAGTCCAAAATTCAGCGGTTCCCCATCTCAGCCCAGAAAGCAGGTAGAACAACATTTGTGGTACCTTTCAGCTGCCTACCGGGGTACTGTAAAAACTACCCAGAGAACTCCTTTCTGGCACCTTCCTCGGTGGAGTTGTGCATGGGGTGTGTTTGGAACATTTTCTCACCAGCCGAGTCCAAAAGTCAGCGCTTCCCCATCACAGCACAGAAAGCAGGTAGAACATCTTTTGTTGCGCCTTTCAGCTGCCTACCGGGGCAGTGCAAAAACTACCAAGAGAATTCCTTTCTGGCACCTTCCCCGGTGGAGTTGTGCATGGGGTGTGTTTGGAACATTTTCTCACCAGCCGAGTCCAAAATTCAGCGCTTCCCCATCTCAGCCCAGAAAGCAGGTAGAACAACATTTGTGGTACCTTTCAGCTGCCTACCGGGGTACTGTAAAAACTACCCAGAGAACTCCTTTCTGGCACCTTCCTCGGTGGAGTTGTGCATGGGGTGTGTTTGGAACATTTTCTCACCAGCCGAGTCCAAAAGTCAGCGCTTCCCCATCACAGCACAGAAAGCAGGTAGAACATCTTTTGTTGCGCCTTTCAGCTGCCTACCGGGGCAGTGCAAAAACTACCAAGAGAATTCCTTTCTGGCACCTTCCCCGGTGGAGTTGTGCATGGGGTGTGTTTGGAACATTTTCTCACCAGCCGAGTCCAAAATTCAGCGCTTCCCCATCTCAGCCCAGAAAGCAGGTAGAACAACTTTTGTGGTGCCTTTCAGCTGCCTACCGGGGCACTGTAAAAAGTGCCATAAGAACTCCTTTCTGGCACCTTCCCCGGTGGAGTTGTGCATGGGGTGTGTTTGGAACATTTTCTCACCAGCCGAGTCCAAAATTCAGCGCTTCCCCATCTCAGCCCAGAAAGCAGGTAGAACAAGTTTTGTGGCGCCTTTCAGCTGCCTACCGGGGCACTGTAAAAACTACCAACAGAATTCCTTTCTGGCTCCTTCCCCGGTGGAGTTGTGCATGGGGTGTGTTTGGAACATTTTCTCACCAGCCGAGTCAAAAAGTCAGCAGTTCCCATCTCAGCCCAGAAAGCAGGTAGAACGAGTTTTGTAGTGCCTTTCAGCTGCCTACCGGGGTACTGTAAAAAGTGCCAACAGAACTCCATTCTGGCACCTTCCCCGGGTGGAGTTGTGCATGGGGTGTCTTTGGAACATTTTCTCACCAGCCGAGTCCAAAATTCAGCGGTTCCCCATCTCAGCCCAGAAAGCAGGTAGAACAAGTTTTGTGGCGCCTTTCAGCTGCCTACCGGGGTAGTGCAAAATCTACCAAGAGAACTCCTTACTGGCTCCTTCCCCGGTGGAGTTGTGCATGGGGTGTGTTTGGAACAGTTTGTCACCAGCCGAGTCAAAAAGTCAGCAGTTCCCATCTCAGCCCAGAAAGCAGGTAGAACATCCTTTGTGGCGCCTTTCACCTGCCTACCGGGGCACTGTAAAAAGTGCCATAAGAACTCCATTCTGGCACCTTCCCCGGGTGGAGTTGTGCATGGGGTGTGTTTGGAACAGTTTGTCACCAGCCGAGTCCAAAATTCAGCGCTTCCCCATCTCAGCCCAGAAAGCAGGTAGAACAACTTTTGTGGCGCCTTTCAGCTGCCTACCGCGGTACTGTAAAAACTACCAAGAGAACTCCTTTCGGGCTCCTTCCCTGGTGGAGTTGTGCATGGGGTGTGTTTGGAACATTTTGTCACCAGCCGAGTCCAAAATTCAGCGGTTCCCCATCTCAGCCCAGAAAGCAGGTAGAACAAGTTTTGTGGTGCCTTTCAGCTGCCTACCGGGGCACTGTAAAAACTGCCATAAGAACTCCATTCTGGCACCTTCCCCGGTGGAGTTGTGCATGGGGTGTCTTTGGAACATTTTCTCACCAGCCGAGTCCAAAATTCAGCGGTTCCCCATCTCAGCCCAGAAAGCAGGTAGAACAACTTTTGTGGTGCCTTTCAGCTGCCTACCGGGGTAGTGCAAAATCTACCAAAAGAACTCCTTTCTGGCTCCTTCCCCGGTGGAGTTGTGCATGGGGTGTGTTTGGAACATTTTCTCACCAGCCGAGTCAAAAAGTCAGCAGTTCCCATCTCAGCCCAGAAAGCAGGTAGAACATCCTTTGTGGTGCCTTTCACCTGCCTACCGGGGCACTGTAAAAAGTGCCATAAGAACTCCATTCTGGCACCTTCCCCGGGTGGAGTTGTGCATGGGGTGTCTTTGGAACATTTTCTCACCAGCCGAGTCCAAAATTCAGCGGTTCCCCATCTCAGCCCAGAAAGCAGGTAGAACAAGTTTTGTGGTGCCTTTCAGCTGCCTACCGGGGCAGTGCAAAAACTACCAACAGATTCCTTTCTGGCACCTTCCCCGGTGGAGTTGTGCATGGGATGTGTTTGGAACATTTTGTCACCAGCCGAGTCCAAAATTCAGCTGTTCCCCATCTCAGCCCAGAAAGCAGGTAGAACAACATTTGTGGTGCCTTTCAGCTGCCTACCGGGGTACTGTAAAAACTACCAAGAGAACTCCTTTCTGGCTCCTTCCCCGGTGGAGTTGTGCATGGGGTGTCTTTGGAACATTTTCTCACCGGCCGAGTCCAAAATTCAGCGGTTCCCCATCTCAGCCCAGAAAGCAGGTAGGACAAGTTTTGTGGCGCCTTTCAGCTGCCTACCTGGGTACTGTAAAAACTACCAAGAGAACTCCTTTCTGGCACCTTCCCCGGTGGAGTTGTGAATGGGGTGTGTTTGCAACATTTTGTCACCAGCCGAGTCCAAAATTCAGCGCTTCCCCATCTCAGCCCAGAAAGCAGGTAGAACAACTTTTTTGGTGCCTTTCAGCTGCCTACCGGGGCAGTGCAAAAACTACCAAGAGAACTCCTTTCTGGCACCTTCCCCGGTGGAGTTGTGCATGGAGTGTGTTTGGAACATTTTCTCACCGGCCGAGTCCAAAATTCAGCGGTTCCCCATCTCAGCCCAGAAAGCAGGTAGAACATCTTTTGTGGTGCCTTTCAGCTGCCTACCGGGGCAGTGCAAAAACTACCAAGAGAACTCTTTTTCTGGCACCTTCCCCGGTGGAGTTGTGCATGGGGTGTGTTTGGAACATTTTCTCACCAGCCGAGTCCAAAATTCAGCGCTTCCCCATCTCAGCCCAGAAAGCAGGTAGAACAACTTTTGTGGTGCCTTTCAGCTGCCTACCGGGGCACTGTAAAAAGTGCCATAAGAACTCCTTTCTGGCACCTTCCCCGGTGGAGTTGTGCATGGGGTGTGTTTGGAACATTTTCTCACCAGCCGAGTCCAAAATTCAGCGCTTCCCCATCTCAGCCCAGAAAGCAGGTAGAACAAGTTTTGTGGCGCCTTTCAGCTGCCTACCGGGGCACTGTAAAAACTACCAACAGAATTCCTTTCTGGCTCCTTCCCCGGTGGAGTTGTGCATGGGGTGTGTTTGGAACATTTTCTCACCAGCCGAGTCAAAAAGTCAGCAGTTCCCATCTCAGCCCAGAAAGCAGGTAGAACGAGTTTTGTAGTGCCTTTCAGCTGCCTACCGGGGTACTGTAAAAAGTGCCAACAGAACTCCATTCTGGCACCTTCCCCGGGTGGAGTTGTGCATGGGGTGTCTTTGGAACATTTTCTCACCAGCCGAGTCCAAAATTCAGCGCTTCCCCATCTCAGCCCAGAAAGCAGGTAGAACAAGTTTTGTGGCGCCTTTCAGCTGCCTACCGGGGTAGTGCAAAATCTACCAAGAGAACTCCTTACTGGCTCCTTCCCCGGTGGAGTTGTGCATGGGGTGTGTTTGGAACATTTTCTCACCAGCCGAGTCAAAAAGTCAGCAGTTCCCATCTCAGCCCAGAAAGCAGGTAGAACATCCTTTGTGGCGCCTTTCACCTGCCTACCGGGGCACTGTAAAAAGTGCCATAAGAACTCCATTCTGGCACCTTCCCCGGGTGGAGTTGTGCATGGGGTGTGTTTGGAACAGTTTGTCACCAGCCGAGTCCAAAATTCAGCGCTTCCCCATCTCAGCCCAGAAAGCAGGTAGAACAACTTTTGTGGCGCCTTTCAGCTGCTTACCGCGGTACTGTAAAAACTACCAACAGAACTCCTTTCGGGCTCCTTCCCTGGTGGAGTTGTGCATGGGGTGTGTTTGGAACATTTTGTCACCAGCCGAGTCCAAAATTCAGCGGTTCCCCATCTCAGCCCAGAAAGCAGGTAGAACAAGTTTTGTGGTGCCTTTCAGCTGTCTACCGGGGCACTGTAAAAACTGCCATAAGAACTCCATTCTGGCACCTTCCCCGGTGGAGTTGTGCATGGGGTGTCTTTGGAACATTTTCTCACCAGCCGAGTCCAAAATTCAGCGGTTCCCCATGTCAGCCCAGAAAGCAGGTAGAACAACTTTTGTGGTGCCTTTCAGCTGCCTACCGGGGTAGTGCAAAATCTACCAAAAGAACTCCTTTCTGGCTCCTTCCCCGGTGGAGTTGTGCATGGGGTGTGTTTGGAACATTTTCTCACCAGCCGAGTCAAAAAGTCAGCAGTTCCCATCTCAGCCCAGAAAGCAGGTAGAACATCCTTTGTGGTGCCTTTCAGCTGCCTACCGGGGTACTGTAAAAAGTGCCATAAGAACTCCATTCTGGCACCTTCCCCGGGTGGAGTTGTGCATGGGGTGTGTTTGGAACAGTTTGTCACCAGCCGAGTCCAAAATTCAGCGCTTCCCCATCTCAGCCCAGAAAGCAGGTAGAACAACTTTTGTGGCGCCTTTCAGCTGCCTACCGCGGTACTGTAAAAACTACCAACAGAACTCCTTTCGGGCTCCTTCCCTGGTGGAGTTGTGCATGGGGTGTGTTTGGAACATTTTGTCACCAGCCGAGTCCAAAATTCAGCGGTTCCCCATCTCAGCCCAGAAAGCAGGTAGAACAACTTTTGTGGTGCCTTTCAGCTGCCTACCGGGGCACTGTAAAAACTGCCATAAGAACTCCATTCTGGCACCTTCCCCGGTGGAGTTGTGCATGGGGTGTGTTTGCAACATTTTGTCACCAGCCGAGTCCAAAATTCAGCGCTTCCCCATCTCAGCCCAGAAAGCAGGTAGAACAACTTTTTTGGTGCCTTTCAGCTGCCTACCGGGGCAGTGCAAAAACTACCAAGAGAACTCCTTTCTGGCACCTTCCCCGGTGGAGTTGTGCATGGAGTGTGTTTGGAACATTTTCTCACCGGCCGAGTCCAAAATTCAGCGGTTCCCCATCTCAGCCCAGAAAGCAGGTAGAACATCTTTTGTGGTGCCTTTCAGCTGCCTACCGGGGCAGTGCAAAAACTACCAAGAGAACTCTTTTTCTGGCACCTTCCCCGGTGGAGTTGTGCATGGGGTGTGTTTGGAACATTTTCTCACCAGCCGAGTCCAAAATTCAGCGCTTCCCCATCTCAGCCCAGAAAGCAGGTAGAACAACTTTTGTGGTGCCTTTCAGCTGCCTACCGGGGCACTGTAAAAAGTGCCATAAGAACTCCTTTCTGGCACCTTCCCCGGTGGAGTTGTGCATGGGGTGTGTTTGGAACATTTTCTCACCAGCCGAGTCCAAAATTCAGCGCTTCCCCATCTCAGCCCAGAAAGCAGGTAGAACATCTTTTGTGGCGCCTTTCAGCTGCCTACCGGGGCACTGTAAAAACTACCAACAGAATTCCTTTCTGGCTCCTTCCCCGGTGGAGTTGTGCATGGGGTGTGTTTGGAACATTTTCTCACCAGCCGAGTCAAAAAGTCAGCAGTTCCCATCTCAGCCCAGAAAGCAGGTAGAACGAGTTTTGTAGTGCCTTTCAGCTGCCTACCGGGGTACTGTAAAAAGTGCCAACAGAACTCCATTCTGGCACCTTCCCCGGGTGGAGTTGTGCATGGGGTGTCTTTGGAACATTTTCTCACCAGCCGAGTCCAAAATTCAGCGCTTCCCCATCTCAGCCCAGAAAGCAGGTAGAACAAGTTTTGTGGCGCCTTTCAGCTGCCTACCGGGGTAGTGCAAAATCTACCAAGAGAACTCCTTACTGGCTCCTTCCCCGGTGGAGTTGTGCATGGGGTGTGTTTGGAACATTTTCTCACCAGCCGAGTCAAAAAGTCAGCAGTTCCCATCTCAGCCCAGAAAGCAGGTAGAACATCCTTTGTGGTGCCTTTCACCTGCCTACCGGGGCACTGTAAAAAGTGCCATAAGAACTCCATTCTGGCACCTTCCCCGGGTGGAGTTGTGCATGGGGTGTGTTTGGAACAGTTTGTCACCAGCCGAGTCCAAAATTCAGCGCTTCCCCATCTCAGCCCAGAAAGCAGGTAGAACAACTTTTGTGGCGCCTTTCAGCTGCCTACCGCGGTACTGTAAAAACTACCAACAGAACTCCTTTCGGGCTCCTTCCCTGGTGGAGTTGTGCATGGGGTGTGTTTGGAACATTTTGTCACCAGCCGAGTCCAAAATTCAGCGGTTCCCCATCTCAGCCCAGAAAGCAGGTAGAACAAGTTTTGTGGTGCCTTTCAGCTGCCTACCGGGGCACTGTAAAAACTGCCATAAGAACTCCATTCTGGCACCTTCCCCGGTGGAGTTGTGCATGGGGTGTCTTTGGAACATTTTCTCACCAGCCGAGTCCAAAATTCAGCGGTTCCCCATCTCAGCCCAGAAAGCAGGTAGAACAACTTTTGTGGTGCCTTTCAGCTGCCTACCGGGGTAGTGCAAAATCTACCAACAGATTCCTTTCTGGCACCTTCCCCGGTGGAGTTGTGCATGGGATGTGTTTGGAACATTTTGTCACCAGCCGAGTCCAAAATTCAGCGGTTCCCCATCTCAGCCCTGAAAGCAGGTAGAACAACTTTTGTGGTGCCTTTCAGCTGCCTACCGGGGTAGTGCAAAATCTACCAAAAGAACTCCTTTCTGGCTCCTTCCCCGGTGGAGTTGTGCATGGGGTGTGTTTGGAACATTTTCTCACCAGCCGAGTCAAAAAGTCAGCAGTTCCCATCTCAGCCCAGAAAGCAGGTAGAACATCCTTTGTGGTGCCTTTCAGCTGCCTACCGGGGCACTGTAAAAAGTGCCATAAGAACTCCATTCTGGCACCTTCCCCGGGTGGAGTTGTGCATGGGGTGTCTTTGGAACATTTTCTCACCAGCCGAGTCCAAAATTCAGCGGTTCCCCATCTCAGCCCAGAAAGCAGGTAGAACAAGTTTTGTGGTGCCTTTCAGCTGCCTACCGGGGCAGTGCAAAAACTACCAACAGATTCCTTTCTGGCACCTTCCCCGGTGGAGTTGTGCATGGGATGTGTTTGGAACATTTTGTCACCAGCCGAGTCCAAAATTCAGCGCTTCCCCATCTCAGCCCTGAAAGCAGGTAGAACAACTTTTGTGGTGCCTTTCAGCTGCCTACCGGGGTAGTGCAAAATCTACCAAAAGAACTCCTTTCTGGCTCCTTCCCCGGTGGAGTTGTGCATGGGGTGTGTTTGGAACATTTTGTCACCAGCCGAGTCCAAAATTCAGCGGTTCCCCATCTCAGCCCAGAAAGCAGGTAGAACAAGTTTTGTGGTGCCTTTCAGCTGCCTACCGGGGCACTGTAAAAACTGCCATAAGAACTCCATTCTGGCACCTTCCCCGGTGGAGTTGTGCATGGGGTGTCTTTGGAACATTTTCTCACCAGCCGAGTCCAAAATTCAGCGGTTCCCCATCTCAGCCCAGAAAGCAGGTAGAACAACTTTTGTGGTGCCTTTCAGCTGCCTACCGGGGTAGTGCAAAATCTACCAAAAGAACTCCTTTCTGGCTCCTTCCCCGGTGGAGTTGTGCATGGGGTGTGTTTGGAACATTTTCTCACCAGCCGAGTCAAAAAGTCAGCAGTTCCCATCTCAGCCCAGAAAGCAGGTAGAACATCCTTTGTGGTGCCTTTCACCTGCCTACCGGGGCACTGTAAAAAGTGCCATAAGAACTCCATTCTGGCACCTTCCCCGGGTGGAGTTGTGCATGGGGTGTCTTTGGAACATTTTCTCACCAGCCGAGTCCAAAATTCAGCGGTTCCCCATCTCAGCCCAGAAAGCAGGTAGAACAAGTTTTGTGGTGCCTTTCAGCTGCCTACCGGGGCAGTGCAAAAACTACCAACAGATTCCTTTCTGGCACCTTCCCCGGTGGAGTTGTGCATGGGATGTGTTTGGAACATTTTGTCACCAGCCGAGTCCAAAATTCAGCTGTTCCCCATCTCAGCCCAGAAAGCAGGTAGAACAACATTTGTGGTGCCTTTCAGCTGCCTACCGGGGTACTGTAAAAACTACCAAGAGAACTCCTTTCTGGCTCCTTCCCCGGTGGAGTTGTGCATGGGGTGTCTTTGGAACATTTTCTCACCGGCCGAGTCCAAAATTCAGCGGTTCCCCATCTCAGCCCAGAAAGCAGGTAGGACAAGTTTTGTGGCGCCTTTCAGCTGCCTACCTGGGTACTGTAAAAACTACCAAGAGAACTCCTTTCTGGCACCTTCCCCGGTGGAGTTGTGAATGGGGTGTGTTTGCAACATTTTGTCACCAGCCGAGTCCAAAATTCAGCGCTTCCCCATCTCAGCCCAGAAAGCAGGTAGAACAACTTTTTTGGTGCCTTTCAGCTGCCTACCGGGGCAGTGCAAAAACTACCAAGAGAACTCCTTTCTGGCACCTTCCCCGGTGGAGTTGTGCATGGAGTGTGTTTGGAACATTTTCTCACCGGCCGAGTCCAAAATTCAGCGGTTCCCCATCTCAGCCCAGAAAGCAGGTAGAACATCTTTTGTGGTGCCTTTCAGCTGCCTACCGGGGCAGTGCAAAAACTACCAAGAGAACTCTTTTTCTGGCACCTTCCCCGGTGGAGTTGTGCATGGGGTGTGTTTGGAACATTTTCTCACCAGCCGAGTCCAAAATTCAGCGCTTCCCCATCTCAGCCCAGAAAGCAGGTAGAACAACTTTTGTGGTGCCTTTCAGCTGCCTACCGGGGCACTGTAAAAAGTGCCATAAGAACTCCTTTCTGGCACCTTCCCCCGGTGGAGTTGTGCATGGGGTGTGTTTGGAACATTTTCTCACCAGCCGAGTCCAAAATTCAGCGCTTCCCCATCTCAGCCCAGAAAGCAGGTAGAACAAGTTTTGTGGCGCCTTTCAGCTGCCTACCGGGGCACTGTAAAAACTACCAACAGAATTCCTTTCTGGCTCCTTCCCCGGTGGAGTTGTGCATGGGGTGTGTTTGGAACATTTTCTCACCAGCCGAGTCAAAAAGTCAGCAGTTCCCATCTCAGCCCAGAAAGCAGGTAGAACGAGTTTTGTAGTGCCTTTCAGCTGCCTACCGGGGTACTGTAAAAAGTGCCAAAAGAACTCCATTCTGGCACCTTCCCCGGGTGGAGTTGTGCATGGGGTGTCTTTGGAACATTTTCTCACCAGCCGAGTCCAAAATTCAGCGCTTCCCCATCTCAGCCCAGAAAGCAGGTAGAACAAGTTTTGTGGCGCCTTTCAGCTGCCTACCGGGGTAGTGCAAAATCTACCAAGAGAACTCCTTACTGGCTCCTTCCCCGGTGGAGTTGTGCATGGGGTGTGTTTGGAACATTTTCTCACCAGCCGAGTCAAAAAGTCAGCAGTTCCCATCTCAGCCCAGAAAGCAGGTAGAACATCCTTTGTGGCGCCTTTCACCTGCCTACCGGGGCACTGTAAAAAGTGCCATAAGAACTCCATTCTGGCACCTTCCCCGGGTGGAGTTGTGCATGGGGTGTCTTTGGAACAGTTTGTCACCAGCCGAGTCCAAAATTCAGCGCTTCCCCATCTCAGCCCAGAAAGCAGGTAGAACAACTTTTGTGGCGCCTTTCAGCTGCCTACCGCGGTACTGTAAAAACTACCAACAGAACTCCTTTCGGGCTCCTTCCCTGGTGGAGTTGTGCATGGGGTGTGTTTGGAACATTTTGTCACCAGCCGAGTCCAAAATTCAGCGGTTCCCCATCTCAGCCCAGAAAGCAGGTAGAACAAGTTTTGTGGTGCCTTTCAGCTGTCTACCGGGGCACTGTAAAAACTGCCATAAGAACTCCATTCTGGCACCTTCCCCGGTGGAGTTGTGCATGGGGTGTCTTTGGAACATTTTCTCACCAGCCGAGTCCAAAATTCAGCGGTTCCCCATGTCAGCCCAGAAAGCAGGTAGAACAACTTTTGTGGTGCCTTTCAGCTGCCTACCGGGGTAGTGCAAAATCTACCAAAAGAACTCCTTTCTGGCTCCTTCCCCGGTGGAGTTGTGCATGGGGTGTGTTTGGAACATTTTCTCACCAGCCGAGTCAAAAAGTCAGCAGTTCCCATCTCAGCCCAGAAAGCAGGTAGAACATCCTTTGTGGTGCCTTTCAGCTGCCTACCGGGGTACTGTAAAAAGTGCCATAAGAACTCCATTCTGGCACCTTCCCCGGGTGGAGTTGTGCATGGGGTGTGTTTGGAACAGTTTGTCACCAGCCGAGTCCAAAATTCAGCGCTTCCCCATCTCAGCCCAGAAAGCAGGTAGAACAACTTTTGTGGCGCCTTTCAGCTGCCTACCGCGGTACTGTAAAAACTACCAACAGAACTCCTTTCGGGCTCCTTCCCTGGTGGAGTTGTGCATGGGGTGTGTTTGGAACATTTTGTCACCAGCCGATTCCAAAATTCAGCGGTTCCCCATCTCAGCCCAGAAAGCAGGTAGAACAACTTTTGTGGTGCCTTTCAGCTGCCTACCGGGGCACTGTAAAAACTGCCATAAGAACTCCATTCTGGCACCTTCCCCGGTGGAGTTGTGCATGGGGTGTGTTTGCAACATTTTGTCACCAGCCGAGTCCAAAATTCAGCGCTTCCCCATCTCAGCCCAGAAAGCAGGTAGAACAACTTTTTTGGTGCCTTTCAGCTGCCTACCGGGGCAGTGCAAAAACTACCAAGAGAACTCCTTTCTGGCACCTTCCCCGGTGGAGTTGTGCATGGAGTGTGTTTGGAACATTTTCTCACCGGCCGAGTCCAAAATTCAGCGGTTCCCCATCTCAGCCCAGAAAGCAGGTAGAACATCTTTTGTGGTGCCTTTCAGCTGCCTACCGGGGCAGTGCAAAAACTACCAAGAGAACTCTTTTTCTGGCACCTTCCCCGGTGGAGTTGTGCATGGGGTGTGTTTGGAACATTTTCTCACCAGCCGAGTCCAAAATTCAGCGCTTCCCCATCTCAGCCCAGAAAGCAGGTAGAACAACTTTTGTGGTGCCTTTCAGCTGCCTACCGGGGCACTGTAAAAAGTGCCATAAGAACTCCTTTCTGGCACCTTCCCCGGTGGAGTTGTGCATGGGGTGTGTTTGGAACATTTTCTCACCAGCCGAGTCCAAAATTCAGCGCTTCCCCATCTCAGCCCAGAAAGCAGGTAGAACATCTTTTGTGGCGCCTTTCAGCTGCCTACCGGGGCACTGTAAAAACTACCAACAGAATTCCTTTCTGGCTCCTTCCCCGGTGGAGTTGTGCATGGGGTGTGTTTGGAACATTTTCTCACCAGCCGAGTCAAAAAGTCAGCAGTTCCCATCTCAGCCCAGAAAGCAGGTAGAACGAGTTTTGTAGTGCCTTTCAGCTGCCTACCGGGGTACTGTAAAAAGTGCCAACAGAACTCCATTCTGGCACCTTCCCCGGTGGAGTTGTGCATGGGGTGTCTTTGGAACATTTTCTCACCAGCCGAGTCCAAAATTCAGCGGTTCCCCATCTCAGCCCAGAAAGCAGGTAGAACAACTTTTGTGGTGCCTTTCAGCTGCCTACCGGGGTAGTGCAAAATCTACCAAAAGAACTCCTTTCTGGCTCCTTCCCCGGTGGAGTTGTGCATGGGGTGTGTTTGGAACATTTTCTCACCAGCCGAGTCAAAAAGTCAGCAGTTCCCATCTCAGCCCAGAAAGCAGGTAGAACATCCTTTGTGGTGCCTTTCACCTGCCTACCGGGGCACTGTAAAAAGTGCCATAAGAACTCCATTCTGGCACCTTCCCCGGGTGGAGTTGTGCATGGGGTGTGTTTGGAACAGTTTGTCACCAGCCGAGTCCAAAATTCAGCGCTTCCCCATCTCAGCCCAGAAAGCAGGTAGAACAACTTTTGTGGCGCCTTTCAGCTGCCTACCGCGGTACTGTAAAAACTACCAACAGAACTCCTTTCGGGCTCCTTCCCTGGTGGAGTTGTGCATGGGGTGTGTTTGGAACATTTTGTCACCAGCCGAGTCCAAAATTCAGCGGTTCCCCATCTCAGCCCAGAAAGCAGGTAGAACAAGTTTTTGTGGTGCCTTTCAGCTGCCTACCGGGGCACTGTAAAAACTGCCATAAGAACTCCATTCTGGCACCTTCCCCGGTGGGAGTTGTGCATGGGGTGTCTTTGGAACATTTTCTCACCAGCCGAGTCCAAAATTCAGCGGTTCCCCATCTCAGCCCAGAAAGCAGGTAGAACAACTTTTGTGGTGCCTTTCAGCTGCCTACCGGGGTAGTGCAAAATCTACCAAAAGAACTCCTTTCTGGCTCCTTCCCCCGGTGGAGTTGTGCATGGGGTGTGTTTGGAACATTTTCTCACCAGCCGAGTCAAAAAGTCAGCAGTTCCCATCTCAGCCCAGAAAGCAGGTAGAACATCCTTTGTGGTGCCTTTCAGCTGCCTACCGGGGCACTGTAAAAAGTGCCATAAGAACTCCATTTCTGGCACCTTCCCCGGGTGGAGTTGTGCATGGGGTGTGTTTGGAACAGTTTGTCACCAGCCGAGTCCAAAATTCAGCGCTTCCCCATCTCAGCCCAGAAAGCAGGTAGAACAACTTTTGTGGCGCCTTTCAGCTGCCTACCGCGGTACTGTAAAAACTACCAAAAGAACTCCTTTCGGGCTCCTTCCCTGGTGGAGTTGTGCATGGGGTGTGTTTGGAACATTTTGTCACCAGCCGAGTCCAAAATTCAGCGGTTCCCCATCTCAGCCCAGAAAGCAGGTAGAACAAGTTTTGTGGTGCCTTTCAGCTGCCTACCGGGGCACTGTAAAAACTGCCATAAGAACTCCATTCCTGGCACCTTCCCCGGTGGAGTTGTGCATGGGGTGGTCTTTGGAACATTTTCTCACCAGCCGAGTCCAAAATTCAGCGGTTCCCCATCTCAGCCCAGAAAGCAGGTAGAACAACTTTTGTGGTGCCTTTCAGCTGCCTACCGGGGTAGTGCAAAATCTACCAACAGATTCCTTTCTGGCACCTTCCCCGGTGGAGTTGTGCATGGGATGTGTTTGGAACATTTTGTCACCAGCCGAGTCCAAAATTCAGCGCTTCCCCCATCTCAGCCCTGAAAGCAGGTAGAACAACTTTTGTGGTGCCTTTCAGCTGCCTACCGGGGTAGTGCAAAATCTACCAAAAGAACTCCTTTCTGGCTCCTTCCCCGGTGGAGTTGTGCATGGGGTGTGTTTGGAACATTTTCTCACCAGCCGAGTCAAAAAGTCAGCAGTTCCCCCCAGAAAGCAGGTAGAACATCCTTTGTGGTGCCTTTCAGCTGCCTACCGGGGCACTGTAAAAAGTGCCATAAGAACTCCATTCTGGCACCTTCCCCGGGTGGAGTTGTGCATGGGGTGTCTTTGGAACATTTTCTCACCAGCCGAGTCCAAAATTCAGCGGTTCCCCATCTCAGCCCAGAAAGCAGGTAGAACAAGTTTTGTGGTGCCTTTCAGCTGCCTACCGGGGCAGTGCAAAAACTACCAACAGATTCCTTTCTGGCACCTTCCCCGGTGGAGTTGTGCATGGGATGTGTTTGGAACATTTGTCACCAGCCGAGTCCAAAATTCAGCGCTTCCCCATCTCAGCCCAGAAAGCAGGTAGAACAACTTTTGTGGCGCCTTTCAGCTGCCTACCGGGGGTACTGTAAAAACTGCCATAAGAACTCCCATTCTGGCACCTTCCCCGGGTGGAGTTGTGCATGGGGTGTGTTTGGAACATTTTGCCTCCAGCCGAGTCCAAATTCAGTGGTTCCCCATCTCAATCCAGAAAGCATGTAGAACATCTTTTGTGGTGCCTTTCAGCTGCCTACCGGGGCAGTGCAAAAACTACCAAGAGAACTCTTTTTCTGGCACCTTCCCCGGTGGAGTTGTGCATGGGTGTGTTTGGAACATTTTGTCACCAGCCGAGTCCAAATTCAGCGGTTCCCCATATCAGCCCGGAAAGCAGGTAGAACAACATTTGTGGCGCCTTTCAGCTGCCTACCGGGGTACTGTAAAACTACCAAGAGAACTCCTTTCTGGCACCTTCCCCGGTGGAGTTGTGCATGGGGTGTGTTTGGAACATTTTCTCACCAGCCGAGTCCAAAATTCAGCGCTTCCCCATCACAGCCCAGAAAGCAGGTAGAACATCTTTTGTGGCGCCTTTCAGCTGCCTACCGGGGCACTTGTTAAAAAGTGCCATAAGAACTCCATTCTGGCACCTTCCCCGGGTGGAGTTGTGCATGGGGGTGTGTTTGGAACAGTTTGTCACCAGCCGAGTCCAAAATTCAGCGCTTCCCCATCTCAGCCAGAAAGCAGGTAGAACAACTTTGTGGCGCCTTTCAGCTGCCTACCGCGGGTACTGTAAAAACTACCAACAGAACTCCTTTCGGGCTCCTTCCCTGGTGGAGTTGTGCATGGGGTGTGTTTGGAACATTTTGTCACCAGCCGAGTCCAAAATTCAGCGGTTCCCCATCTCAGCCCAGAAAGCAGGTAGAACAAGTTTTGTGGTGCCTTTCCAGCTGCCTACCGGGGCACTGGTAAAAAACTGCCATAAGAACTCCATTCTGGCACCTTCCCGGTGAGTTGTGCATGGGTGTCTTTGGAACATTTTCTCACCAGCCGAGTCCAAAATTCAGCGGTTCCCCATCTCAGCCCAGAAAGCAGGTAGAACAACTTTTGTGGTGCCTTTCAGCTGCCTACCGGGTAGTGCAAAATCTACCAAAAGAACTCCTTTCTGGCTCCTTCCCCGGTGGAGTTGTGCATGGGGTGTGTTTGGAACATTTTCTCACCAGCCGAGTCAAAAAGTCAGCAGTTCCCATCTCAGCCCAGAAAGCAGGTAGAACATCCTTTGTGGTGCTTTCAGCTGCCTACCGGGGCACTGTAAAAAGTGCCATAAGAACTCCATTCTGGCACCTTCCCCGGGTGGAGTTGTGCATGGGGTGTTCTTTGGAACATTTTCTCACCAGCCGAGTCCAAAATTCAGCGGTTCCCCATCTCAGCCCAGAAAGCAGGTAGAACAACATTTGTGGTGCCTTTCAGCTGCCTACCGGGGCAGTGCAAAAACTACCAACAGATTCCTTTCTGGCACCTTCCCCGGTGGAGTTGTGCATGGGATGTGTTTGGAACATTTTGTCACAGCCGAGTCCAAAATTCAGCGCTTCCCCATCTCAGCCCAGAAAGCAGGTAGAACAACTTTTGTGGCGCCTTTCAGCTGCCTACCGGGTACTGTAAAAACTGCCATAAGAACTCCATTCTGGCACCTTCCCCGGGTGGAGTTGTGCATGGGGTGTGTTTGGAACATTTTGCCTCCAGCCGAGTCCAAATTCAGTGGTTCCCCATCTCAATCCAGAAAGCATGTAGAACATCTTTTGTGGTGCCTTTCAGCTGCCTACCGGGGCAGTGCAAAAACTACCAAGAGAACTCTTTTTCTGGCACCTTCCCCGGTGGAGTTGTGCATGGGGTGTGTTTGGAACATTTTGTCACCAGCCGAGTCCAAATTTCAGCGGTTCCCCATCTCAGCCCAGAAAGCAGGTAGAACAAGTTTTTGTGGTGCCTTTCAGCTGCCTACCGGGGTACTGTAAAAACTACCAAGAGAACTCCTTTCTGGCACCTTCCCCGGTGGAGTTGTGCATGGGGTGTGTTTGGAACATTTTCTCACCAGCCGAGTCCAAAATTCAGCGCTTCCCATCACAGCACAGAAAGCAGGTAGAACATCTTTTGTGGCGCCTTTCAGCTGCCTACCGGGGCAGTGCAAAAACTACCAAGAGAATTCCTTTCTGGCACCTTCCCCGGTGGAGTTGTGCATGGGGTGTGTTTGGAACATTTTGTCACCAGCCGAGTCCAAAATTCAGCGGTTCCCCATCTCAGCCAGAAGCAGGTAGAACAACATTTGTGGCGCCTTTCAGCTCGCCTACCGGGGTACTGTAAAAACTACAAAGAGAACTCCTTACTGGCACCTTCCCCGGTGGAGTTGTGCATGGGGTGTGTTTGGAACATTTTGTCACCAGCCGAGTCCAAAATTCAGCGCTTCCCCATCACAGCACAGAAAGCAGGTAGAACATCTTTTGTGGCGCCTTTCAGCTGCCTACCGGGGCAGTGCAAAAACTACCAAGAGAACTCCTTACTGGCACCTTCCCCGGTGGAGTTGTGCATGGGGTGTGTTTGGAACAGTTTGTCACCAGCCGAGTCCAAATTCAGCGGTTCCCCATCTCAGCCCGGAAAGCAGGTAGAACAACATTTGTGGCGCCTTTCAGCTGCCTACCGGGGTACTGTAAAAACTACCAAGAGAACTCCTTTCTGGCACCTTCCCCGGTGGAGTTGTGCATGGGTGTGTTTGGAACATTTTCTCACCAGCCGAGTCCAAAATTCAGCGCTTCCCCATCTCAGCCCAGAAAGCAGGTAGAACAACTTTTGTGGTGCCTTTCAGCTGCCTACAGGGGCACTGTAAAAAGTGCCATAAGAACTCCTTTCTGGCACCTTCCCCGGTGGAGTTGTGCATGGGGTGTGTTTGGAACATTTTCTCACCAGCCGAGTCCAAAATTCAGCGCTTCCCCATCTCAGCCCAGAAAGCAGGTAGAACATCTTTTGTGGCGCCTTTCAGCTGCCTACCGGGGCACTGTAAAAACTACCAACAGAATTCCTTTCTGGCTCCTTCCCCGGTGGAGTTGTGCATGGGGTGTGTTTGGAACATTTTCTCACCAGCCGAGTCAAAAAGTCAGCAGTTCCCATCTCAGCCCAGAAGCAGGTAGAACGAGTTTTGTAGTGCCTTTCAGCTGCCTACCGGGGTCACTGTAAAAAGTGCCAACAGAACTCCATTCTGGCACCTTCCCCGGGTGGAGTTGTAGCATGGGGTGTGTTTGGAACATTTTGCCACCAGCCGAGTCCAAAAGCCAGCGGTTCCCCATCTCAGCCCAGAAAGCAGGTAGAACAACTTTTTGTGGCGCCTTTCAGCTGCCTACCGGGGTACTGTAAAAACTGCCATAAGAACTCCATTCTGGCACCTTCCCCGGGTGGAGTTGTGCATGGGGTGTGTTTGGAACATTTTGCCTCCAGCCGAGTCCAAATTCAGTGGTTTCCCATCTCAATCCAGAAAGCATGTAGAACATCTTTTGTGGTGCCTTTCAGCTGCCTACCGGGGCACTGTAAAAACTGCCATAAGAACTCCATTCTGGCACCTTCCCCGGTGGAGTTGTGCATGGGGTGTCTTTGGAACATTTTCTCACCAGCCGAGTCCAAAATTCAGCGGTTCCCCATCTCAGCCCAGAAAGCAGGTAGAACAACTTTTGTTGGTGCCTTTCAGCTGCCTACCGGGGTAGTGCAAAATCTACCAACAGATTCCCTTTCTGGCACCTTCCCCGGTGGAGTTGTGCATGGGATGTGTTTGGAACATTTTGTCACCAGCCGAGTCCAAAATTCAGCGCTTCCCCATCTCAGCCCAGAAAGCAGGTAGAACAACTTTTGTGGTGCCTTTCAGCTGCCTACCGGGGGTAGTGCAAAATCTACCAAAAGAACTCCTTTCTGGCTCCTTCCCCGTGGAGTTGTGCATGGGGTGTGTTTGGAACATTTTCTCACCAGCCGAGTCAAAAAGTCAGCAGTTCCCATCTCAGCCCAGAAAGCAGGTAGAACATCCTTTGTGGTGCCTTTCAGCTGCCTACCGGGGCACTGTAAAAAGTGCCATAAGAACTCCATTCTGGCACCTTCCCCGGGTGGAGTTGTGCATGGGGTGTCTTTGGAACATTTTCTCACCAGCCGAGTCCAAAATTCAGCGGTTCCCCATCTCAGCCCAGAAAGCAGGTAGAACAACATTTGTGGTGCCTTTCAGCTGCCTACCGGGGCAGTGCAAAAAACTACCAACAGATTCCCTTTCTGGCACCTTCCCCGGTGGAGTTGTGCATGGGATGTGTTTGGAACATTTTGTCACCAGCCGAGTCCAAAATTCAGCGCTTCCCCATCTCAGCCCAGAAAGCAGGTAGAACAACTTTTGTGGCGCCTTTCAGCTGCCTACCGGGGTACTGTAAAAACTGCCATAAGAACTCCATTCTGGCACCTTCCCCGGGTGGAGTTGTGCATGGGGTGTGTTTGGAACATTTTGCCTCCAGCCGAGTCCAAATTCAGTGGTTCCCCATCTCAATCCAGAAAGCATGTAGAACATCTTTTGTGGTGCCTTTCAGCTGCCTACCGGGGCAGTGCAAAAACTACCAAGAGAACTCTTTTTTCTGGCACCTTCCCCGGTGGAGTTGTGCATGGGGTGTGTTTGGAACATTTTGTCACCAGCCGAGTCCAAATTCAGCGGTTCCCATCTCAGCCCAGAAAGCAGGTAGAAACAAGTTTTGTGGTGCCTTTCAGCTGCCTACCGGGGTACTGTAAAAACTACCAAGAGAACTCCTTTCTGGCACCTTCCCCGGTGGAGTTGTGCATGGGGTGTGTTGGAACATTTTCTCACCAGCCGAGTCCAAAATTCAGCGCTTCCCCATCACAGCACAGAAAGCAGGTAGAACATCTTTTGTGGCGCCTTTCAGCTGCCTACCGGGGCAGTGCAAAAACTACCAAGAGAATTCCTTTCTGGCACCTTCCCCGGTGGAGTTGTGGCATGGGGTGTGTTTGGAACATTTTGTCACCAGCCGAGTCCAAAATTCAGCGGTTCCCCATCTCAGCCCAGAAAGCAGGTAGAACAACATTTGTGGCGCCTTTCAGCTGCCTACCGGGGGTACTGTAAAAACTACAAAGAGAACTCCTTACTGGCACCTTCCCCGGTGGAGTTGTGGCATGGGGTGTGTTTGGAACATTTTGTCACCAGCCGAGTCCAAAATTCAGCGCTTCCCCATCACAGCACAGAAAGCAGGTAGAACATCTTTTGTGGCGCCTTTCAGCTGCCTACCGGGGCAGTGCAAAAACTACCAAGAGACTCCTTACTGGCACCTTCCCGGTGGAGTTGTGCATGGGGTGTGTTTGGAACAGTTTGTCACCAGCCGAGTCCAAATTCAGCGGTTCCCATTTACTCAGCCCGGAAAGCAGGTAGAACAACATTTGTGGCGCCTTTCAGCTGCCTACCGGGGTACTGTAAAAACTACCAAGAGAACTCCTTTCTGGCACCTTCCCCGGTGGAGTTGTGCATGGGGTTGTGTTTGGAACATTTTCTCACCAGCCGAGTCCAAAATTCAGCGCTTCCCCATCTCAGCCCAGAAAGCAGGTAGAACATACTTTTTGTGGTGCCTTTCAGCTGCCTACAGGGGCACTGTAAAAAGTGCCATAAGAACTCCTTTCTGGCACCTTCCCCGGTGGAGTTGTGCATGGGGTGTGTTTGGAACATTTTCTCACCAGCCGAGTCCAAAATTCAGCGCTTCCCCATCTCAGCCCAGAAAGCAGGTAGAACAAGTTTTGTGGCGCCTTTCAGCTGCCTACCGGGGCACTGTAAAAACTACCAACAGAATTCCTTTCTGGCTCCTTCCCCGTGGAGTGTGCATGGGGTGTGTTTGGAACATTTCTCACCAGCCGAGTCAAAAAGTCAGCAGTTCCATCTCAGCCCAGAAAGCAGGTAGGAACGAGTTTTGTAGTGCCTTTCAGCTGCCTACCGGGGTACTGTAAAAAGTGCCAACAGAACTCCATTCTGGCACCTTCCCCGGGTGGAGTTGTGCATGGGGTGTCTTTGGAACATTTTGTCACCAGCCGAGTCCAAAATTCAGCGCTTCCCCATCTCAGCCCAGAAAGCAGGTAGAACAAGTTTTGTGGCGCCTTTCAGCTGCCTACCGGGGTAGTGCAAAATCTACCAAGAGAACTCCTTACTGGCTCCTTCCCCGGTGGAGTTGTGCATGGGGTGTGTTTGGAAAAGTTTGTCACCAGCCGAGTCAAAAAGTCAGCAGTTCCCATCTCAGCCCAGAAAGCAGGTAGAACATCCTTTGTGGCGCCTTTCACCTGCCTACCGGGGCACTGTAAAAAGTGCCATAAGAACTCCATTCTGGCACCTTCCCCGGGTGGAGTTGTGCATGGGGTGTGTTTGGAACATTTTGCCACCAGCCGAGTCCAAAAGCCAGCGGTTCCCCATCTCAGCCCAGAAAGCAGGTAGAACAACTTTTGTGGCGCCTTTCAGCTGCCTACCGGGGGTACTGTAAAAACTGCCATAAGAACTCCATTCTGGCACCTTCCCCGGGTGGAGTTGTGCATGGGGTGTGTTTGGAACATTTTGCCTCCAGCCGAGTCCAAATCAGTGGTTTCCCATCTCAATCCAGAAAGCATGTAGAACATCTTTTGTGGTGCCTTTCAGCTGCCTACCGGGGCAGTGCAAAAACTACCAAGAGAACTCTTTTTCTGGCACCTTCCCCGGTGGAGTTGTGCATGAGGTGTGTTTGGAACATTTTGTCACCAGCCGAGTCCAAATTCAGCGGTTCCCCATATCAGCCCGGAAAGCAGGTAGAACAACATTTGTGGCGCCTTTCAGCTGCCTACCGGGGTACTGTAAAAACTACCAAGAGAACTCCTTTCTGGCACCTTCCCCGGTGGAGTTGTGCATGGGGTGTGTTTGGAACATTTTCTCACCAGCCGAGTCCAAAATTCAGCGCTTCCCCATCACAGCACAGAAAGCAGTTAGAACATCTTTGTGGCGCCTTTCAGCTGCCTACCGGGGCAGTGCAAAAACTACCAAGAGAATTCCTTTCTGGCACCTTCCCGTGGAGTTGTGCATGGGGTGTGTTTGGAACATTTTGTCACCAGCCGAGTCCAAAATTCAGCGGTTCCCATCTCAGCCAGAAAGCAGGTAGAACGAGTTTTGTAGTGCCTTTCAGCTGCCTACAGGGGTACTGTAAAAACTACAAAGAGAACTCCTTTCTGGCACCTTCCCCGGTGGAGTTGTGCATGGGGTGTGTTTGGAACATTTTCTCACCAGCCGAGTCCAAAATTCAGCGCTTCCCCATCACAGCACAGAAAGCAGGTAGAACATCTTTTGTGGCGCCTTTCAGCTGCCTACCGGGGCAGTGCAAAAACTACCAAGAGAACTCCTTACTGGCACCTCCCCGGTGGAGTTGTGCATGGGGTGTGTTTGGAACAGTTTGTCACCAGCCGAGTCCAAAATTCAGCGCTTCCCCATCTCAGCCCAGAAAGCAGGGTAGAACATCTTTTGTGGTGCCTTTCAGCTGCCTACCGGGGGCACTGTAAAAAGTGCCATAAGAACTCCTTTCTGGCACCTTCCCCGGGTGGAGTTGTGCATGGGGTGTCTTTGAACATTTTCTCACCAGCCGAGTCCAAAATTCAGCGGTTCCCCATCTCAGCCCAGAAAGCAGGTAGAACAAGTTTTGTGGCGCCTTTCAGCTGCCTACCGGGGTAGTGCAAAATCTACCAAGAGAACTCCTTACTGGCTCCTTCCCCGGTGGAGTTGTGCATGGGGTGTGTTTGGAAAAGTTTGTCACCAGCCGAGTCAAAAAGTCAGCAGTTCCCATCTCAGCCCAGAAAGCAGGTAGAACATCCTTTGTGGCGCCTTTTCACCTGCCTACCGGGGGCACTGTAAAAAGTGCCATAAGAACTCCATTCTGGCACCTTCCCCGGGTGGAGTTGTGCATGGGGTGTGTTTGGAACATTTTGCCACCAGCCGAGTCCAAAAGCCAGCGGTTCCCATCTCAGCCCAGAAAAGCAGGTAGAACAACTTTTGTGGCGCCTTTCAGCTGCCTACCGGGGTACTGTAAAAACTGCCATAAGAACTCCATTCTGGCACCTTCCCCGGGTGGAGTTGTGCATGGGGTGTGTTTGGAACATTTTGCCTCCAGCCGAGTCCAAATTCAGTGGTTTCCCATCTCAATCCAGAAAGCATGTAGAACATCTTTTGTGGTGCCTTTCAGCTGCCCTACCGGGGCAGTGCAAAAACTACCAAGAGAACTCTTTTTCTGGCACCTTCCCGGTGGAGTTGTGCATGAGGTGTGTTTGGAACATTTTGTCACCAGCCGAGTCCAAATTCAGCGGTTCCCCATATCAGCCCGGAAAGCAGGTAGAACAACATTTGTGGCGCCTTTCAGCTGCCTACCGGGGTACTGTAAAAACTACCAAGAGAACTCCTTTCTGGCACTTCCCCGGTGGAGTTGTGCATGGGGTGTGTTTGGAACATTTTCTCACCAGCCGAGTCCAAAATTCAGCGCTTCCCCATCACAGCACAGAAAGCAGGGTAGAACATCTTTTGTGGCGCCTTTCAGCTGCCTACCGGGGCAGTTGCAAAAACTACCAAGAGAATTCCTTTCTGGCACCTTCCCCGGTGGAGTTGTGCATGGGGTGTGTTTGGAACATTTTGTCACCAGCCGAGTCCAAAATTCAGCGGTTCCCCATCTCAGCCAGAAAGCAGGTAGAACGAGTTTTGTAGTGCCTTTCAGCTGCCTACAGGGGTACTGTAAAAACTACAAAGAGAACTCCTTTCTGGCACCTTCCCCGGTGGAGTTGTGCATGGGGGTGTGTTTGGAACATTTTCTCACCAGCCGAGTCCAAAATTCAGCGCTTCCCCATCACAGCACAGAAAGCAGGTAGAACATCTTTTGTGGCGCCTTTCAGCTGCCTACCGGGGCAGTGCAAAAACTACCAAGAGAACTCCTTACTGGCACCTTCCGGTGGAGTTGTGCATGGGGTGTGTTTGGAACAGTTTGTCACCAGCCGAGTCCAAAAGTCAGCGCTTCCCCATCTCAGCCCAGAAAGCAGGTAGAACATCTTTTGTGGTGCCTTTCAGCTGCCTACCGGGGCACTGTAAAAAGTGCCATAAGAACTCCTTTCTGGCACCTTCCCGGTGGAGTTATGCATGGGGTGTGTTTTGGAACATTTTCTCACCAGCCGAGTCCAAAATTCAGCGGTTCCCCATCTCAGCCCAGAAAGCAGGTAGAACAACTTTTGTGGTGCCTTTCAGCTGCCTACCGGGGCACTGTAAAAACTACCAAGAGAACTCCTTTCTGGCACCTTCCCCGGGTGCAGTTGTGCATGGGGTGTCTTTGGAAGATTTTGTCACCAGCCGAGTCCAAAATTCAGCGGGTTCCCCATCTCAGCCCAGAAAGCAGGTTAGAACAACTTTTGTGGCGCCTTTCAGCTGCCTACCCGGGGTACTGTAAAAACTGCCATAAGAACTCCATTCTGGCACCTTCCCCGGGTGCAGTTGTGCATGGGGGTGTCTTTGGAAGATTTTGTCACCAGCCGAGTCCAAAATTCAGCGCTTCCCCATCTCAGCCAGAAAGCATGTAGAACATCTTTTGTGGTGCCTTTCAGCTGCCTACCGGGGCAGTGCAAAAACTACCAAGAGAACTCTTTTTCTGGCACCTTCCCCGGTGGAGTTGTGCATGGGGGTGTGTTTGGAACATTTTGTCACCAGCCGAGTCCAAAATTCAGCGGTTCCCCATCTCAGCCCAGAAAGCAGGTAGAACAACATTTGTGGTACCTTTCAGCTGCCTACCGGGGTACTGTAAAAACTACCCAGAGAACTCCTTTCTGGCACCTTCCTCGGTGGAGTTGTGCATGGGGTGTGTTTGGAACATTTTCTCACCAGCCGAGTCCAAAAGTCAGCGCTTCCCCATCACAGCACAGAAAGCAGGTAGAACATCTTTTGTTGCGCCTTTCAGCTGCCTACCGGGGCAGTGCAAAAAACTACCAAGAGAATTCCTTTCTGGCACCTTCCCCGGTGGAGTTGTGCATGGGGTGTGTTTGGAACATTTTCTCACCAGCCGAGTCCAAAATTCAGCGCTTCCCCATCTCAGCCCAGAAAGCAGGTAGAACAACATTTGTGGTACCTTTCAGCTGCCTACCGGGGTACTGTAAAAACTACCCAGAGAACTCCTTTCTGGCACCTTCCTCGGTGGAGTTGTGCATGGGGTGTGGTTTGGAACATTTTCTCACCAGCCGAGTCAAAAGTCAGCGCTTCCCCATCACAGCACAGAAAGCAGGTAGAACATCTTTTGTTGCGCCTTTCAGCTGCCTACCGGGGCAGTGCAAAAACTACCAAGAGAATTCCTTTCTGGCACCTTCCCCGGTGGAGTTGTGCATGGGGTGTGTTTGGAACATTTTCTCACCAGCCGAGTCCAAAATTCAGCGCTTCCCCATCTCAGCAGAAAGCAGGTAGAACAACTTTTGTGGTGCCTTTCAGCTGCCTACCGGGGCACTGTAAAAAGTGCCATAAGAACTCCTTTCTGGCACCTTCCCCGGTGGAGTTGTGCATGGGGTGTGTTTGGAACATTTTCTCACCAGCCGAGTCCAAAATTCAGCGGTTCCCCATCTCAGCCCAAAAAGCAGGTAGAACAAGTTTTGTGGCGCCTTTCAGCTGCCTACCGGGGGTAGTGCAAAATCTACCAAGAGAACTCCTTACTGGCTCCTTCCCCGGTGGAGTTGTGCATGGGGTGTGTTGGAAAAGTTTGTCACCAGCCGAGTCAAAAAGTCAGCAGTTCCCATCTCAGCCCAGAAAGCAGGTAGAACATCCTTTGTGGCGCCTTTCACCTGCCTACCGGGGCACTGTAAAAAGTGCCATAAGAACTCCATTCTGGCACCTTCCCCGGTGGAGTTGTGCATGGGGTGGTGTTTGGAACAGTTTGTCACCAGCCGAGTCCAAAATTCAGCGCTTCCCATCTCAGCCAGAAAGCAGGTAGAACAACTTTTGTGGCGCCTTTCAGCTGCATACCGCGGTACTGTAAAAAACTACCAACAGAACTCCTTTCGGGCTCCTTCCCTGGTGGAGTTGTGCATGGGGGTGTGTTTGGAACATTTTGTCACCAGCCGAGTCCAAAATTCAGCGGTTCCCCATCTCAGCCCAGAAAGCAGGTAGAACAAGTTTTGTGGTGCCTTTCAGCTGCCTACCGGGGCACTGTAAAAACTGCCATAAGAACTCATTCTGGCACCTTCCCCGGTGGAGTTGTGCATGGGGTGTCTTTGGAACATTTTCTCACCAGCCGAGTCCAAAATTCAGCGGTTCCCCATCTCAGCCCAGAAAGCAGGTAGAACAACTTTTTGTGGTGCCTTTCAGCTGCCTACCGGGGTAGTGGCAAAATCTACAAAAGAACTCCTTTCTGGCTCCTTCCCCGGTGGAGTTGTGCATGGGTGTGTTTTGGAACATTTTCTCACCAGCCGAGTCAAAAGTCAGCAGTTCCCATCTCAGCCCAGAAAGCAGGTAGAACATCCTTTGTGGTGCCTTTCACCTGCTACCGGGGCACTGTAAAAAGTGCCATAAGAAACTCCATTCTGGCACCCTTCCCCGGCTGGAGTTGTGCATGGGGTGTCTTTGGAACATTTTCTCACCAGCCGAGTCCAAAATTCAGCGGTTCCCATCTCAGCCAGAAAGCAGGTAGAACAAGTTTTGTGGTGCCTTTCAGCTGCCTACCGGGGGCAGTGCAAAAACTACCAACAGATTCCTTTCTGGCACCTTCCCCGGTGGAGTTGTGCATGGGATGTGTTTGGAACATTTTGTCACCAGCCGAGTCCAAATTCAGCTGTTTCCCCATCTCAGCCCAGAAAGCAGGTAGAACAACATTTGTGGTGCCTTTCAGCTGCCTACCGGGGTACTGTAAAAACTACCAAGAGAACTCCTTTCTGGCTCCTTCCCCGGTGGAGTTGTGCATGGGGTGTTTTGGAACATTTTGTCACCAGCCGAGTCCAAAATTCAGCGGTTCCCCATCTCAGCCCAGAAAGCAGGTAGGACAAGTTTTGTGGCGCCTTTCAGCTGCCTACCTGGGGTACTGTAAAAACTACCAAGAGAACTCCTTTCTGGCACCTTCCCCGGTGGAGTTGTGAATGGGGTGTGTTTGCAACATTTTGTCACCAGCCGAGTCCAAAAATTCAGCGCTTCCCATCTCAGCCCAGAAAGCAGGTAGAACAACTTTTTTGGTGCCTTTCAGCTGCCTACCGGTGGCACTGTAAAAACTACCAAGAGAACTCCTTTCTGGCACCTTCCCCCGGTGGAGTTGTGCATGAGTGTGTTTGGAACATTTTCTCACCGGCCGAGTCCAAAATTCAGCGGTTCCCCATCTCAGCCCAGAAAGCAGGTAGAACATCTTTTGTGGTGCCTTTCAGCTGCCTACCGGGGCAGTGCAAAAACTACCAAGAGAACTCTTTTTCTGGCACCTTCCCGTGGAGTTGTGCATGGGGTGTGTTTGGAACATTTTCTCACCAGCCGAGTCCAAAATTCAGCGCTTCCCCATCTCAGCCCAGAAAGCAGGTAGAACTAACTTTTGTGGTGCCTTTCAGCTGCCTACCGGGGCACTGTAAAAAGTGCCATAAGAACTCCTTTCTGGCACCTTCCCCGGTGGAGTTGTGCATGGGGTGTGTTTGGAACATTTTCTCACCAGCCGAGTCCAAAATCAGCGCTTCCCCATCTCAGCCCAGAAAGCAGGTAGAACAAGTTTTGTGGCGCCTTTCAGCTGCCTACCGGGGCACTGTAAAAACTACCAAGAGAATTCCTTTCTGGCTCCTTCCCCGGTGGAGTTGTGCATGGGGTGTGTTTGGAACATTTTCTCACCAGCCGAGTCAAAAAGTCAGCAGTTCCCATCTCAGCCCAGAAAGCAGGTAGAACGAGTTTTGTAGTGCCTTTCAGCTGCCTACCGGGGTACTGTAAAAAGTGCCAACAGAACTCCATTCTGGCACCTTCCCCGGGTGGAGTTGTGCATGGGGTGTCTTTGGAACATTTTCTCACCAGCCGAGTCCAAAATTCAGCGCTTCCCCATCTCAGCCCCAGAAAGCAGGTAGAACAAGTTTTGTGGCGCCTTTCAGCTGCCTACCGGGGTAGTGCAAAATCTACCAAGAGAACTCCTTACTGGCTCCTTCCCCGGTGGAGTTGTGCATGGGGTGTGTTTGGAACATTTTCTCACCAGCCGAGTCAAAAAGTCAGCAGTTCCCATCTCAGCCCAGAAAAGCAGGTAGAACATCCTTTGTGGCGCCTTTCACCTGCCTACCGGGGCACTGTAAAAAGTGCCATAAGAACTCCATTCTGGCACCTTCCCCGGGGTGGAGTTGTGCATGGGGTGTGTTTGGAACAGTTTGTCACCAGCCGAGTCCAAAATTCAGCGCTTCCCCATCTCAGCCCAGAAGCAGGTAGAACAACTTTTGTGGCGCCTTTCAGCTGCCTACCGCGGGTACTGTAAAAACTACCAACAAGAACTCCTTTCGGGCTCCTTCCCTGGTGGAGTTGTGCATGGGTGTGTTTGGAACATTTTGTCACCAGCCGAGTCAAAATTCAGCGGTTCCCCCATCTCAGCCCAGAAAGCAGGTAGAACAAGTTTTGTGGTGCCTTTCAGCTGTCTACCGGGGCACTGTAAAAACTGCCATAAGAACTCCATTCTGGCACCTTCCCCCGGTGGAGTTGTGCATGGGGTGTCTTTGGAACATTTTCTCACCAGCGCCCCGAGTCCAAAATTCAGCGGTTCCCCATCTCAGCCCAGAAAGCAGGTAGAACAACTTTTGTGGTGCCTTTCAGCTGCCTACCGGGGTAGTGCAAAATCTACCAAAAGAACTCCTTTCTGGCTCCTTCCCCGGTGGAGTTGTGCATGGGGTGTGTTTGGAACATTTTCTCACCAGCCGAGTCAAAAAGTCAGCAGTTCCCATCTCAGCCCAGAAAGCAGGTAGAACATCCTTTGTGGTGCCTTTCAGCTGCCCTACCGGGGCACTGTAAAAAGTGCCATAAGAACTCCATTCTGGCACCTTCCCCGGGTGGAGTTGTGCATGGGGTGTGTTTGGAACAGTTTGTCACCAGCCGAGTCCAAAATTCAGCGCTTCCCCATCTCAGCCCAGAAAGCAGGTAGAACAACTTTTGTGGCGCCTTTCAGCTGCCTACCGCGGTACTGTAAAAACTACCAACAGAACTCCTTTCGGGCTCCTTCCCTGGTGGAGTTGTGCATGGGGTGTGTTTGGAACATTTTGTCACCAGCCGAGTCCAAAATTCAGCGGTTCCCCATCTCAGCCCAGAAAGCAGGTAGAACAACTTTTGTGGTGCCTTTCAGCTGCCTACCGGGGCACTGTAAAAACTGCCATAAGAACTCCATTTCTGGCACCTTCCCCGGTGGAGTTGTGCATGGGGTGTCTTTGGAACATTTTCTCACCAGCCGAGTCCAAAATTCAGCGGTTCCCCATCTCAGCCCAGAAAGCAGGTAGAACAACTTTTGTGGTGCCTTTCAGCTGCCTACCGGGGTAGTGCAAAATCTACCAACAGATTCCTTTCTGGCACCTTCCCCGGTGGAGTTGTGCATGGGATGTGTTTGGAACATTTTGTCACCAGCCGAGTCCAAAATTCAGCGCTTCCCCATCTCAGCCCTGAAAGCAGGTAGAACAACTTTTGTGGTGCCTTTCAGCTGCCTACCGGGGTAGTGCAAAATCTACCAAAAGAACTCCTTTCTGGCTCCTTCCCCGGTGGAGTTGTGCATGGGGTGTGTTTGGAACATTTTCTCACCAGCCGAGTCAAAAAGTCAGCAGTTCCCATCTCAGCCCAGAAAGCAGGTAGAACATCCTTTGTGGTGCCTTTCAGCTGCCTACCGGGGCACTGTAAAAAGTGCCATAAGAACTCCATTCTGGCACCTTCCCCGGGTGGAGTTGTGCATGGGGTGTCTTTGGAACATTTTCTCACCAGCCGAGTCCAAAATTCAGCGGTTCCCCATCTCAGCCCAGAAAGCAGGTAGAACAAGTTTTGTGGTGCCTTTCAGCTGCCTACCGGGGCAGTGCAAAAACTACCAACAGATTCATTTCTGGCACCTTCCCCGGTGGAGTTGTGCATGGGATGTGTTTGGAACATTTTGTCACCAGCCGAGTCCAAAATTCAGCTGTTCCCCATCTCAGCCCAGAAAGCAGGTAGAACAACATTTGTGGTGCCTTTCAGCTGCCTACCGGGGTACTGTAAAAACTACCAAGAGAACTCCTTTCTGGCTCCTTCCCCGGTGGAGTTGTGCATGGGGTGTGTTTGGAACATTTTCTCACCGGCCGAGTCCAAAATTCAGCGGTTCCCCATCTCAGCCCAGAAAGCAGGTAGAACATCCTTTGTGGTGCCTTTCACCTGCCTACCGGGGCACTGTAAAAAGTGCCATAAGAACTCCATTCTGGCACCTTCCCCGGGTGGAGTTGTGCATGGGGTGTGTTTGGAACAGTTTGTCACCAGCCGAGTCCAAAATTCAGCGCTTCCCCATCTCAGCCCAGAAAGCAGGTACCTACCGCGGTACTGTAAAAACTACCAACAGAACTCCTTTCGGGCTCCTTCCCCGGTGGAGTTGTGCATGGGGTGTGTTTGGAACATTTTGTCACCAGCCGAGTCCAAAATTCAGCGGTTCCCCATCTCAGCCCAGAAAGCAGGTAGAACAACTTTTGTGGTGCCTTTCAGCTGCCTACCGGGGCACTGTAAAAACTGCCATAAGAACTCCATTCTGGCACCTTCCCCGGTGGAGTTGTGCATGGGGTGTCTTTGGAACATTTTCTCACCAGCCGAGTCCAAAATTCAGCGGTTCCCCATCTCAGCCCAGAAAGCAGGTAGAACAACTTTTGTGGTGCCTTTCAGCTGCCTACCGGGGTAGTGCAAAATCTACCAACAGATCCTTTCTGGCACCTTCCCCGGTGGAGTTGTGCATGGGATGTGTTTGGAACATTTTGTCACCAGCCGAGTCCAAAATTCAGCGCTTCCCCATCTCAGCCCTGAAAGCAGGTAGAACAACTTTTGTGGTGCCTTTCAGCTGCCTACCGGGGTAGTGCAAAATCTACCAAAAGAACTCCTTTCTGGCTCCTTCCCCGGTGGAGTTGTGCATGGGGTGTGTTTGGAACATTTTCTCACCAGCCGAGTCAAAAGTCAGCAGTTCCCATCTCAGCCCAGAAAGCAGGTAGAACATCCTTTGTGGTGCCTTTCAGCTGCCTACCGGGGCACTGTAAAAAGTGCCATAAGAACTCCATTCTGGCACCTTCCCCGGGTGGAGTTGTGCATGGGGTGTCTTTGGAACATTTTCTCACCAGCCGAGTCCAAAATTCAGCGGTTCCCCATCTCAGCCCAGAAAGCAGGTAGAACAAGTTTTGTGGTGCCTTTCAGCTGCCTACCGGGGCAGTGCAAAAACTACCAACAGATTCATTTCTGGCACCTTCCCCGGTGGAGTTGTGCATGGGATGTGTTTGGAACATTTTGTCACCAGCCGAGTCCAAAATTCAGCTGTTCCCCCCCCCCATCTCAGCCCAGAAAGCAGGTAGAACAACATTTGTGGTGCCTTTCAGCTGCCTACCGGGGTACTGTAAAAACTACCAAGAGAACTCCTTTCTGGCTCCTTCCCCGGTGGAGTTGTGCATGGGGTGTGTTTGGAACATTTTCTCACCGGCCGAGTCCAAAATTCAGCGGTTCCCCATCTCAGCCCAGAAAGCAGGTAGAACATCCTTTGTGGTGCCTTTCACCTGCCTACCGGGGCACTGTAAAAAGTGCCATAAGAACTCCATTCTGGCACCTTCCCCGGGTGGAGTTGTGCATGGGGTGTGTTTGGAACATTTGTCACCAGCCGAGTCCAAAATTCAGCGGTTCCCCATCTCAGCCCAGAAAGCAGGTAGAACAAGTTTTGTGGCGCCTTTCAGCTGCCTACCGGGGGTACTGTAAAAACTGCCATAAGAACTCCATTCTGGCACCTTCCCGGGTGGAGTTGTGCATGGGGTGTGTTTGGAACATTTTGTCACCAGCCGAGTCCAAAATTCAGCGCTTCCCCATCTCAGCCCAGAAAGCAGGGTAGGGAACAACTTTTTTGGTGCCTTTCAGCTGCCTACCGGGGCAGTGCAAAAACTACCAAGAGAACTCCTTTCTGGCGCCTTCCCCGGTGGAGTTGTGCATGGAGTGTGTTTGGAACATTTTCTCACCGGCCGAGTCCAAAATTCAGCGGTTCCCCATCTCAGCCCAGAAAGCAGGTAGAACAACTTTTGTGGCGCCTTTCACCTGCCTACCGGGGTACTGTAAAAAGTGCCATAAGAACTCCATTCTGGCACCTTCCCCGGGTGGAGTTGTGCATGGGGTGTGTTTGGAACATTTTCTCACCAGCCGAGTCCAAAATTCAGCGCTTCCCCATCTCAGCCCAGAAAGCAGGTAGAACAACTTTTGTGGTGCCTTTCAGCTGCCTATCGGGGTAGTGCAAAATCTACCAAGAGAACTCTTTTCTGGCACCTTCCCGGTGGTGTTGTGCATGGGGTGTGTTTGGAACAGATTGCCTCCAGCCGAGTCCAAATTCAGTGGTTCCCCATCTCAATCCAGAAAGCATGTAGAACATCTTTTGTGGTGCCTTTCAGCTGCCTACCGGGGCAGTGCAAAAACTACCAAGAGAACTCTTTTTCTGGCACCTTCCCCGGTGGAGTTGTGCATGGGGTGTGTTTGGAACATTTTCTCACCAGCCGAGTCCAAATTCAGCGGTTCCCCATCTCAGCCCGGAAAGCAGGTAGAACATCTTTTGTGGCGCCTTTCAGCTGCCTACCGGGGTACTGTAAAAACTACCAAGAGAACTCCTTTCTGGCACCTTCCCCGGTGGAGTTGTGCATGGGGTGTGTTTGGAACATTTTCTCACCAGCCGAGTCCAAAATTCAGCGCTTCCCCATCTCAGCCCAGAAAGCAGGTAGAACAACTTTTGTGGTGCCTTTCAGCTGCCTACCGGGGCACTGTAAAAAGTGCCATAAGAATTCCTTTCTGGCACCTTCCCCGGTGGAGTTGTGCATGGGGTGTGTTTGGAACATTTTCTCACCAGCCGAGTCCAAAATTCAGCGGTTCCCCATCTCAGCCCAGAAAGCAGGTAGAACAACTTTTGTGGTGCCTTTCAGCTGCCTACCGGGGTAGTGCAAAATCTACCAACAGATTCCTTTCTGGCACCTTCCCCGGTGGAGTTGTGCATGGGATGTGTTTGGAACATTTTCTCACCAGCCGAGTCCAAAATTCAGCGCTTCCCCATCTCAGCCCTGAAAGCAGGTAGAACAACTTTTGTGGTGCCTTTCAGCTGCCTACCGGGGTAGTGCAAAATCTACCAAAAGAACTCCTTTCTGGCTCCTTCCCCGGTGGAGTTGTGCATGGGGTGTGTTTGGAACATTTTCTCACCAGCCGAGTCAAAAAGTCAGCAGTTCCCATCTCAGCCCAGAAAGCAGGTAGAACATCCTTTGTGGTGCCTTTCACCTGCCTACCGGGGCACTGTAAAAAGTGCCATAAGAACTCCATTCTGGCACCTTCCCCGGCTGGAGTTGTGCATGGGGTGTCTTTGGAACATTTTCTCACCAGCCGAGTCCAAAATTCAGCGGTTCCCCATCTCAGCCCAGAAAGCAGGTAGAACAAGTTTTGTGGTGCCTTTCAGCTGCCTACCGGGGCAGTGCAAAAACTACCAACAGATTCCTTTCTGGCACCTTCCCCGGTGGAGTTGTGCATGGGGTGTGTTTGGAACAGTTTGTCACCAGCCGAGTCCAAAATTCAGCGCTTCCCCATCTCAGCCCAGAAAGCAGGTAGAACATCCTTTGTGGCGCCTTTCACCTGCCTACCGGGGCACTGTAAAAAAGTGCCATAAGAACTCCATTCTGGCACCTTCCCCGGGTGGAGTTGTGCATGGGGTGTGTTTGGAACAGTTTGTCACCAGCCGAGTCCAAAATTCAGCGCTTCCCCATCTCAGCCAGAAAGCAGGTAGAACAACTTTTGTGGCGCCTTTCAGCTGCCTACCGCGGTACTGTAAAAACTACCAACAGAACTCCTTTCGGGCTCCTTCCCTGGTGGAGTTGTGCATGGGGTGTGTTTGGAACATTTTGTCACCAGCCGAGTCCAAAATTCAGCGGTTCCCCATCTCAGCCCAGAAAGCAGGTAGAACAAGTTTTGTGGTGCCTTTCAGCTGCCTACCGGGGCACTGTAAAAACTGCCATAAGAACTCCATTCTGGCACCTTCCCCGGTGGAGTTGTGCATGGGGTGTCTTTGGAACATTTTCTCACCAGCCGAGTCCAAAATTCAGCGCTTCCCCATCTCAGCCCAGAAAGCAGGTAGAACAACTTTTGTGGTGCCTTTCAGCTGCCTACCGGGGTAGTGCAAAATCTACCAAAAGAACTCCTTTCTGGCTCCTTCCCCGGTGGAGTTGTGCATGGGGTGTGTTTGGAACATTTTCTCACCAGCCGAGTCAAAAAGTCAGCAGTTCCCATCTCAGCCCAGAAAGCAGGTAGAACATCCTTTGTGGTGCCTTTCACCTGCCTACCGGGGCACTGTAAAAAGTGCCATAAGAACTCCATTCTGGCACCTTCCCCGGGTGGAGTTGTGCATGGGGTGTGTTTGGAACAGTTTGTCACCAGCCGAGTCCAAAATTCAGCGCTTCCCCATCTCAGCCCAGAAAGCAGGTAGAACAACTTTTGTGGCGCCTTTCAGCTGCCTACCGCGGTACTGTAAAAACTACCACAGAACTCCTTTCGGGCTCCTTCCCTGGTGGAGTTGTGCATGGGGTGTGTTTGGAACATTTTGTCACCAGCCGAGTCCAAAATTCAGCGCTTCCCCATCTCAGCCCAGAAAGCAGGTAGAACAAGTTTTGTGGTGCCTTTCAGCTGCCTACCGGGGCACTGTAAAAACTGCCATAAGAACTCCATTCTGGCACCTTCCCCGGTGGAGTTGTGCATGGGGTGTCTTTGGAACATTTTCTCACCAGCCGAGTCCAAAATTCAGCGGTTCCCCATCTCAGCCCAGAAAGCAGGTAGAACAACTTTTGTGGTGCCTTTCAGCTGCCTACCGGGGTAGTGCAAAATCTACCAACAGATTCCTTTCTGGCACCTTCCCCGGTGGAGTTGTGCATGGGATGTGTTTGGAACATTTTGTCACCAGCCGAGTCCAAAATTCAGCGCTTCCCCATCTCAGCCCAGAAAGCAGGTAGAACAACTTTTGTGGTGCCTTTCAGCTGCCTACCGGGGTAGTGCAAAATCTACCAAAAGAACTCCTTTCTGGCTCCTTCCCCGGTGGAGTTGTGCATGGGGTGTGTTTGGAACATTTTCTCACCAGCCGAGTCAAAAAGTCAGCAGTTCCCATCTCAGCCCAGAAAGCAGGTAGAACATCCTTTGTGGTGCCTTTCACCTGCCTACCGGGGCACTGTAAAAAGTGCCATAAGAACTCCATTCTGGCACCTTCCCCGGGTGGAGTTGTGCATGGGGTGTCTTTGGAACATTTTCTCACCAGCCGAGTCCAAAATTCAGCGGTTCCCCATCTCAGCCCAGAAAGCAGGTAGAACAAGTTTTGTGGTGCCTTTCAGCTGCCTACCGGGGCAGTGCAAAAACTACCAACAGATTCCTTTCTGGCACCTTCCCCGGTGGAGTTGTGCATGGGGTGTGTTTGGAACAGTTTGTCACCAGCCGAGTCCAAAATTCAGCGCTTCCCCATCTCAGCCCAGAAAGCAGGTAGAACATCCTTTGTGGCGCCTTTCACCTGCCTACCGGGGCACTGTAAAAAGTGCCATAAGAACTCCATTCTGGCACCTTCCCCGGGTGGAGTTGTGCATGGGGTGTGTTTGGAACAGTTTGTCACCAGCCGAGTCCAAAATTCAGCGCTTCCCCATCTCAGCCCAGAAAGCAGGTAGAACAACTTTTGTGGCGCCTTTCAGCTGCCTACCGCGGTACTGTAAAAACTACCAACAGAACTCCTTTCGGGCTCCTTCCCTGGTGGAGTTGTGCATGGGGTGTGTTTGGAACATTTTGTCACCAGCCGAGTCCAAAATTCAGCGGTTCCCCATCTCAGCCCAGAAAGCAGGTAGAACAAGTTTTGTGGTGCCTTTCAGCTGCCTACCGGGGCACTGTAAAAACTGCCATAAGAACTCCATTCTGGCACCTTCCCCGGTGGAGTTGTGCATGGGGTGTCTTTGGAACATTTTCTCACCAGCCGAGTCCAAAATTCAGCGGTTCCCCATCTCAGCCCAGAAAGCAGGTAGAACAACTTTTGTGGTGCCTTTCAGCTGCCTACCGGGGTAGTGCAAAATCTACCAAAAGAACTCCTTTCTGGCTCCTTCCCCGGTGGAGTTGTGCATGGGGTGTGTTTGGAACATTTTCTCACCAGCCGAGTCAAAAAGTCAGCAGTTCCCATCTCAGCCCAGAAAGCAGGTAGAACATCCTTTGTGGTGCCTTTCACCTGCCTACCGGGGCACTGTAAAAAGTGCCATAAGAACTCCATTCTGGCACCTTCCCCGGGTGGAGTTGTGCATGGGGTGTGTTTGGAACAGTTTGTCACCAGCCGAGTCCAAAATTCAGCGCTTCCCCATCTCAGCCCAGAAAGCAGGTAGAACAACTTTTGTGGCGCCTTTCAGCTGCCTACCGCGGTACTGTAAAAACTACCAACAGAACTCCTTTCGGGCTCCTTCCCTGGTGGAGTTGTGCATGGGGTGTGTTTGGAACATTTTGTCACCAGCCGAGTCCAAAATTCAGCGCTTCCCCATCTCAGCCCAGAAAGCAGGTAGAACAAGTTTTGTGGTGCCTTTCAGCTGCCTACCGGGGCACTGTAAAAACTGCCATAAGAACTCCATTCTGGCACCTTCCCCGGTGGAGTTGTGCATGGGGTGTCTTTGGAACATTTTCTCACCAGCCGAGTCCAAAATTCAGCGCTTCCCCATCTCAGCCCAGAAAGCAGGTAGAACAACTTTTGTGGTGCCTTTCAGCTGCCTACCGGGGTAGTGCAAAATCTACCAACAGATTCCTTTCTGGCACCTTCCCCGGTGGAGTTGTGCATGGGATGTGTTTGGAACATTTTGTCACCAGCCGAGTCCAAAATTCAGCGCTTCCCCATCTCAGCCCAGAAAGCAGGTAGAACAACTTTTGTGGTGCCTTTCAGCTGCCTACCGGGGTAGTGCAAAATCTACCAAAAGAACTCCTTTCTGGCTCCTTCCCCGGTGGAGTTGTGCATGGGGTGTGTTTGGAACATTTTCTCACCAGCCGAGTCAAAAAGTCAGCAGTTCCCATCTCAGCCCAGAAAGCAGGTAGAACATCCTTTGTGGTGCCTTTCAGCTGCCTACCGGGGCACTGTAAAAAGTGCCATAAGAACTCCATTCTGGCACCTTCCCCGGGTGGAGTTGTGCATGGGGTGTCTTTGGAACATTTTCTCACCAGCCGAGTCCAAAATTCAGCGGTTCCCCATCTCAGCCCAGAAAGCAGGTAGAACAAGTTTTGTGGTGCCTTTCAGCTGCCTACCGGGGCAGTGCAAAAACTACCAACAGATTCCTTGCTGGCACCTTCCCCGGTGGAGTTGTGCATGGGATGTGTTTGGAACATTTTGTCACCAGCCGAGTCCAAAATTCAGCGCTTCCCCATCTCAGCCCAGAAAGCAGGTAGAACAACTTTTGTGGCGCCTTTCAGCTGCCTACCGGGGTACTGTAAAAACTGCCATAAGAACTCCATTCTGGCACCTTCCCCGGGTGGAGTTGTGCATGGGGTGTGTTTGGAACATTTTGCCTCCAGCCGAGTCCAAATTCAGTGGTTCCCCATCTCAATCCAGAAAGCATGTAGAACATCTTTTGTGGTGCCTTTCAGCTGCCTACCGGGGCAGTGCAAAAACTACCAAGAGAACTCTTTTTCTGGCACCTTCCCCGGTGGAGTTGTGCATGAGGTGTGTTTGGAACATTTTGTCACCAGCCGAGTCCAAATTCAGCGGTTCCCCATATCAGCCCAGAAAGCAGGTAGAACAACATTTGTGGCGCCTTTCAGCTGCCTACCGGGGTACTGTAAAAACTACCAAGAGAACTCCTTTCTGGCACCTTCCCCGGTGGAGTTGTGCATGGGGTGTGTTTGGAACATTTTCTCACCAGCCGAGTCCAAAATTCAGCGCTTCCCCATCACAGCACAGAAAGCAGGTAGAACATCTTTTGTGGCGCCTTTCAGCTGCCTACCGGGGCAGTGCAAAAACTACCAAGAGAATTCCTTTCTGGCACCTTCCCCGGTGGAGTTGTGCATGGGGTGTGTTTGGAACATTTTGTCACCAGCCGAGTCCAAAATTCAGCGGTTCCCCATCTCAGCCCAGAAAGCAGGTAGAACAACATTTGTGGCGCCTTTCAGCTGCCTACCGGGGTACTGTAAAAACTACAAAGAGAACTCCTTACTGGCACCTTCCCCGGTGGAGTTGTGCATGGGGTGTGTTTGGAACAGTTTGTCACCACCCGAGTCCAAATTCAGCGGTTCCCCATATCAGCCCAGAAAGCAGGTAGAACAACATTTGTGGCGCCTTTCAGCTGCCTACCGGGGTACTGTAAAAACTACCAAGAGAACTCCTTTCTGGCACCTTCCCCGGTGGAGTTGTGCATGGGGTGTGTTTGGAACATTTTCTCACCAGCCGAGTCCAAAATTCAGCGCTTCCCCATCACAGCACAGAAAGCAGGTAGAACATCTTTTGTGGCGCCTTTCAGCTGCCTACCGGGGCAGTGCAAAAACTACCAAGAGAATTCCTTTCTGGCACCTTCCCCGGTGGAGTTGTGCATGGGGTGTGTTTGGAACATTTTGTCACCAGCCGAGTCCAAAATTCAGCGGTTCCCCATCTCAGCCCAGAAAGCAGGTAGAACAACATTTGTGGCGCCTTTCAGCTGCCTACCGGGGTACTGTAAAAACTACAAAGAGAACTCCTTACTGGCACCTTCCCCGGTGGAGTTGTGCATGGGGTGTGTTTGGAACAGTTTGTCACCACCCGAGTCCAAAATTCAGCGCTTCCCCATCTCAGCCCAGAAAGCAGGTAGAACATCTTTTGTGGTGCCTTTCTGCTGCCTACCGGGGCACTGTAAAAAGTGCCATAAGAACTCCTTTCTGGCACCTTCCCCGGTGGAGTTATGCATGGGGTGTGTTTGGAACATTTTCTCACCAGCCGAGTCCAAAATTCAGCGGTTCCCCATCTCAGCCCAGAAAGCAGGTAGAACAACTTTTGTGGTGCCTTTCAGCTGCCTACCGGGGCACTGTAAAAACTACCAAGAGAACTCCTTTCTGGCACCTTCCCCGTGTGCAGTTGTGCATGGGGTGTCTTTGGAAGATTTTGTCACCAGCCGAGTCCAAAATTCAGCGCTTCCCCATCTCAGCCCAGAAAGCAGGTAGAACAACTTTTGTGGCGCCTTTCAGCTGCCTACCGGGGTACTGTAAAAACTGCCATAAGAACTCCATTCTGGCACCTTCCCCGGGTGCAGTTGTGCATGGGGTGTCTTTGGAAGATTTTGTCACCAGCCGAGTCCAAAATTCAGCGCTTCCCCATCTCAGCCCAGAAAGCATGTAGAACATCTTTTGTGGTGCCTTTCAGCTGCCTACCGGGGCAGTGCAAAAACTACCAAGAGAACTCTTTTTCTGGCACCTTCCCCGGTGGAGTTGTGCATGGGGTGTGTTTGGAACATTTTGTCACCAGCCGAGTCCAAAATTCAGCGGTTCCCCATCTCAGCCCAGAAAGCAGGTAGAACAACATTTGTGGTACCTTTCAGCTGCCTACCGGGGTACTGTAAAAACTACCCAGAGAACTCCTTTCTGGCACCTTCCTCGGTGGAGTTGTGCATGGGGTGTGTTTGGAACATTTTCTCACCAGCCGAGTCCAAAAGTCAGCGCTTCCCCATCACAGCACAGAAAGCAGGTAGAACATCTTTTGTTGCGCCTTTCAGCTGCCTACCGGGGCAGTGCAAAAACTACCAAGAGAATTCCTTTCTGGCACCTTCCCCGGTGGAGTTGTGCATGGGGTGTGTTTGGAACATTTTGTCACCAGCCGAGTCCAAAATTCAGCGGTTCCCCATCTCAGCCCAGAAAGCAGGTAGAACAACTTTTGTGGTGCCTTTCAGCTGCCTACCGGGGCACTGTAAAAACTACCAAGAGAACTCCTTTCTGGCACCTTCCCCGTGTGCAGTTGTGCATGGGGTGTCTTTGGAAGATTTTGTCACCAGCCGAGTCCAAAATTCAGCGCTTCCCCATCTCAGCCCAGAAAGCAGGTAGAACAACTTTTGTGGCGCCTTTCAGCTGCCTACCGGGGTACTGTAAAAACTGCCATAAGAACTCCATTCTGGCACCTTCCCCGGGTGCAGTTGTGCATGGGGTGTCTTTGGAAGATTTTGTCACCAGCCGAGTCCAAAATTCAGCGCTTCCCCATCTCAGCCCAGAAAGCATGTAGAACATCTTTTGTGGTGCCTTTCAGCTGCCTACCGGGGCAGTGCAAAAACTACCAAGGGAACTCTTTTTCTGGCACCTTCCCCGGTGGAGTTGTGCATGGGGTGTGTTTGGAACATTTTGTCACCAGCCGAGTCCAAAATTCAGCGGTTCCCCATCTCAGCCCAGAAAGCAGGTAGAACAACATTTGTGGTACCTTTCAGCTGCCTACCGGGGTACTGTAAAAACTACCCAGAGAACTCCTTTCTGGCACCTTCCCCGGTGGAGTTGTGCATGGGGTGTGTTTGGAACATTTTCTCACCAGCCGAGTCCAAAAGTCAGCGCTTCCCCATCACAGCACAGAAAGCAGGTAGAACATCTTTTGTTGTGCCTTTCAGCTGCCTACCGGGGCAGTGCAAAAACTACCAAGAGAATTCCTTTCTGGCACCTTCCCCGGTGGAGTTGTGCATGGGGTGTGTTTGGAACATTTTCTCACCAGCCGAGTCCAAAATTCAGCGCTTCCCCATCTCAGCCCAGAAAGCAGGTAGAACAACATTTGTGGTACCTTTCAGCTGCCTACCGGGGTACTGTAAAAACTACCAAGAGAACTCCTTTCTGGCACCTTCCCCGGTGGAGTTGTGCATGGGGTGTGTTTGGAACAGTTTGTCACCAGCCGAGTCCAAAATTCAGCGCTTCCCCATCTCAGCCCAGAAAGCAGGTAGAACAACTTTTGTGGCGCCTTTCAGCTGCCTACCGCGGTACTGTAAAAACTACCAACAGAACTCCTTTCGGGCTCCTTCCCTGGTGGAGTTGTGCATGGGGTGTGTTTGGAACATTTTGTCACCAGCCGAGTCCAAAATTCAGCGGTTCCCCATCTCAGCCCAGAAAGCAGGTAGAACAACTTTTGTGGTGCCTTTCAGCTGCCTACCGGGGCACTGTAAAAACTGCCATAAGAACTCCATTCTGGCACCTTCCCCGGTGGAGTTGTGCATGGGGTGTCTTTGGAACATTTTCTCACCAGCCGAGTCCAAAATTCAGCGGTTCCCCATCTCAGCCCAGAAAGCAGGTAGAACAACTTTTGTGGTGCCTTTCAGCTGCCTACCGGGGTAGTGCAAAATCTACCAACAGATTCCTTTCTGGCACCTTCCCCGGTGGAGTTGTGCATGGGATGTGTTTGGAACATTTTGTCACCAGCCGAGTCCAAAATTCAGCGCTTCCCCATCTCAGCCCTGAAAGCAGGTAGAACAACTTTTGTGGTGCCTTTCAGCTGCCTACCGGGGTAGTGCAAAATCTACCAAAAGAACTCCTTTCTGGCTCCTTCCCCGGTGGAGTTGTGCATGGGGTGTGTTTGGAACATTTTCTCACCAGCCGAGTCAAAAAGTCAGCAGTTCCCATCTCAGCCCAGAAAGCAGGTAGAACATCCTTTGTGGTGCCTTTCAGCTGCCTACCGGGGCACTGTAAAAAGTGCCATAAGAACTCCATTCTGGCACCTTCCCCGGGTGGAGTTGTGCATGGGGTGTGTTTGGAACATTTTGTCACCAGCCGAGTCCAAAATTCAGCTGTTCCCCATCTCAGCCCAGAAAGCAGGTAGAACAACATTTGTGGTGCCTTTCAGCTGCCTACCGGGGTACTGTAAAAACTACCAAGAGAACTCCTTTCTGGCTCCATCCCCGGTGGAGTTGTGCATGGGGTGTGTTTGGAACATTTTCTCACCGGCCGAGTCCAAAATTCAGCGGTTCCCCATCTCAGCCCAGAAAGCAGGTAGAACAACATTTGTGGCGCCTTTCAGCTGCCTACCGGGGTACTGTAAAAACTACCAAGAGAACTCCTTTCTGGCACCTTCCCCGGTGGAGTTGTGCATGGGGTGTGTTTGGAACATTTTGTCACCAGCCGAGTCCAAAATTCAGCGGTTCCCCATCTCAGCCCAGAAAGCAGGTAGAACAACTTTTGTGGCGCCTTTCAGCTGCCTACCGGGGTACTGTAAAAAGTGCCATAAGAACTCCATTCTGGCACCTTCCCCGGGTGGAGTTGTGCATGGGGTGTGTTTGGAACATTTTGTCACCAGCCGAGTCCAAAATTCAGCGCTTCCCCATCTCAGCCCAGAAAGCAGGTAGAACAACTTTTGTGGTGCCTTTCAGCTGCCTACCGGGGCAGTGCAAAAACTACCAAGAGAACTCCTTTCTGGCGCCTTCCCCGGTGGAGTTGTGCATGGAGTGTGTTTGGAACATTTTCTCACCAGCCGAGTCAAAAAGTCAGCAGTTCCCATCTCAGCCCAGAAAGCAGGTAGAACATCCTTTGTGGTGCCTTTCACCTGCCTACCGGGGCACTGTAAAAAGTGCCATAAGAACTCCATTCTGGCACCTTCCCCGGGTGGAGTTGTGCATGGGGTGTCTTTGGAACATTTTCTCACCAGCCGAGTCCAAAATTCAGCGGTTCCCCATCTCAGCCCAGAAAGCAGGTAGAACAAGTTTTGTGGTGCCTTTCAGCTGCCTACCGGGGCAGTGCAAAAACTACCAACAGATTCCTTTCTGGCACCTTCCCCGGTGGAGTTGTGCATGGGGTGTGTTTGGAACAGTTTGTCACCAGCCGAGTCCAAAATTCAGCGCTTCCCCATCTCAGCCCGGAAAGCAGGTAGAACAACATTTGTGGCGCCTTTCAGCTGCCTACCGGGGTACTGTAAAAACTACCAAGAGAACTCCTTTCTGGCACCTTCCCCGGTGGAGTTGTGCATGGGGTGTGTTTGGAACATTTTCTCACCAGCCGAGTCCAAAATTCAGCGCTTCCCCATCTCAGCCCAGAAAGCAGGTAGAACAACTTTTGTGGTGCCTTTCAGCTGCCTACCGGGGCACTGTAAAAAGTGCCATAAGAATTCCTTTCTGGCACCTTCCCCGGTGGAGTTGTGCATGGGGTGTGTTTGGAACATTTTCTCACCAGCCGAGTCCAAAATTCAGTGGTTCCCCATCTCAGCCCAGAAAGCAGGTAGAACAACTTTTGTGGTGCCTTTCAGCTGCCTACCGGGGTAGTGCAAAATCTACCAACAGATTCCTTTCTGGCACCTTCCCCGGTGGAGTTGTGCATGGGATGTGTTTGGAACATTTTGTCACCAGCCGAGTCCAAAATTCAGCGCTTCCCCATCTCAGCCCTGAAAGCAGGTAGAACAACTTTTGTGGTGCCTTTCAGCTGCCTACCGGGGTAGTGCAAAATCTGCCAAAAGAACTCCTTTCTGGCTCCTTCCCCGGTGGAGTTGTGCATGGGGTGTGTTTGGAACATTTTCTCACCAGCCGAGTCAAAAAGTCAGCAGTTCCCATCTCAGCCCAGAAAGCAGGTAGAACATCCTTTGTGGTGCCTTTCAGCTGCCTACCGGGGCACTGTAAAAAGTGCCATAAGAACTCCATTCTGGCACCTTCCCCGGGTGGAGTTGTGCATGGGGTGTCTTTGGAACATTTTCTCACCAGCCGAGTCCAAAATTCAGCGGTTCCCCATCTCAGCCCAGAAAGCAGGTAGAACAAGTTTTGTGGTGCCTTTCAGCTGCCTACCGGGGCAGTGCAAAATCTACCAAGAGAACTCTTTTCTGGCACCTTCCCCGGTGGAGTTGTGCATGGGGTGTGTTTGGAACAGTTTGTCACCAGCCGAGTCCAAAATTCAGCGCTTCCCCATCTCAGCCCAGAAAGCAGGTAGAACATCCTTTGTGGCGCCTTTCACCTGCCTACCGGGGCACTGTAAAAAGTGCCATAAGAACTCCATTCTGGCACCTTCCCCGGGTGGAGTTGTGCATGGGGTGTGTTTGGAACAGTTTGTCACCAGCCGAGTCCAAAATTCAGCGCTTCCCCATCTCAGCCCAGAAAGCAGGTAGAACAAGTTTTGTGGCGCCTTTCAGCTGCCTACCGCGGTACTGTAAAAACTACCAACAGAACTCCTTTCGGGCTCCTTCCCTGGTGGAGTTGTGCATGGGGTGTGTTTGGAACATTTTGTCACCAGCCGAGTCCAAAATTCAGCGGTTCCCCATCTCAGCCCAGAAAGCAGGTAGAACAAGTTTTGTGGTGCCTTTCAGCTGCCTACCGGGGCACTGTAAAAACTGCCATAAGAACTCCATTCTGGCACCTTCCCCGGTGGAGTTGTGCATGGGGTGTCTTTGGAACATTTTCTCACCAGCCGAGTCCAAAATTCAGCGGTTCCCCATCTCAGCCCAGAAAGCAGGTAGAACAACTTTTGTGGTGCCTTTCAGCTGCCTACCGGGGTAGTGCAAAATCTACCAACAGATTCCTTTCTGGCACCTTCCCCGGTGGAGTTGTGCATGGGATGTGTTTGGAACATTTTGTCACCAGCCGAGTCCAAAATTCAGCGCTTCCCCATCTCAGCCCAGAAAGCAGGTAGAACAACTTTTGTGGTGCCTTTCAGCTGCCTACCGGGGTAGTGCAAAATCTACCAAAAGAACTCCTTTCTGGCTCCTTCCCCGGTGGAGTTGTGCATGGGGTGTGTTTGGAACATTTTCTCACCAGCCGAGTCAAAAATTCAGCGCTTCCCCATCTCAGCCCAGAAAGCAGGTAGAACAACTTTTGTGGCGCCTTTCAGCTGCCTACCGGGGTACTGTAAAAACTGCCATAAGAACTCCATTCTGGCACCTTCCCCGGGTGGAGTTGTGCATGGGGTGTGTTTGGAACATTTTGCCTCCAGCCGAGTCCAAATTCAGTGGTTCCCCATCTCAATCCAGAAAGCATGTAGAACATCTTTTGTGGTGCCTTTCAGCTGCCTACCAGGGCAGTGCAAAAACTACCAAGAGAACTCTTTTTCTGGCACCTTCCCCGGTGGAGTTGTGCATGAGGTGTGTTTGGAACATTTTGTCACCAGCCGAGTCCAAATTCAGCGGTTCCCCATATCAGCCCGGAAAGCAGGTAGAACAACATTTGTGGCGCCTTTCAGCTGCCTACCGGGGTACTGTAAAAACTACCAAGAGAACTCCTTTCTGGCACCTTCCCCGGTGGAGTTGTGCATGGGGTGTGTTTGGAACATTTTCTCACCAGCCGAGTCCAAAATTCAGCGCTTCCCCATCACAGCACAGAAAGCAGGTAGAACATCTTTTGTGGCGCCTTTCAGCTGCCTACCGGGGCAGTGCAAAAACTACCAAGAGAATTCCTTTCTGGCACCTTCCCCGGTGGAGTTGTGCATGGGGTGTGTTTGGAACAGTTTCTCACCAGCCGAGTCCAAAATTCAGCGGTTCCCCATCTCAGCCCAGAAAGCATGTAGAACAACATTTGTGGCGCCTTTCAGCTGCCTACCGGGGTACTGTAAAAACTACCAAGAGAACTCCTTACTGGCACCTTCCCCGGTGGAGTTGTGCATGGGGTGTGTTTGGAACATTTTCTCACCAGCCGAGTCCAAAATTCAGCGCTTCCCCATCACAGCACAGAAAGCAGGTAGAACATCTTTTGTGGCGCCTTTCAGCTGCCTACCGGGGCAGTGCAAAAACTACCAAGAGAACTCCTTACTGGCACCTTCCCCGGTGGAGTTGTGCATGGGGTGTGTTTGGAACAGTTTGTCACCAGCCGAGTCCAAAATTCAGCGCTTCCCCATCTCAGCCCAGAAAGCAGGTAGAACATCTTTTGTGGTGCCTTTCAGCTGCCTACCGGGGCACTGTAAAAAGTGCCATAAGAACTCCTTTCTGGCACCTTCCCCGGTGGAGTTATGCATGGGGTGTGTTTGGAACATTTTCTCACCAGCCGAGTCCAAAATTCAGCGGTTCCCCATCTCAGCCCAGAAAGCAGGTAGAACAACTTTTGTGGTGCCTTTCAGCTGCCTACCGGGGCACTGTAAAAACTACCAAGAGAACTCCTTTCTGGCACCTTCCCCGGGTGCAGTTGTGCATGGGGTGTCTTTGGAAGATTTTGTCACCAGCCGAGTCAAAAAGTCAGCGCTTCCCCATCTCAGCCCAGAAAGCAGGTAGAACAACTTTTGTGGCGCCTTTCAGCTGCCTACCGGGGTACTGTAAAAACTGCCATAAGAACTCCATTCTGGCACCTTCCCCGGGTGCAGTTGTGCATGGGGTGTCTTTGGAAGATTTTGTCACCAGCCGAGTCCAAAATTCAGCGCTTCCCCATCTCAGCCCAGAAAGCATGTAGAACATCTTTTGTGGTGCCTTTCAGCTGCCTACCGGGGCACTGTAAAAAGTGCCATAAGAACTCCTTTCTGGCACCTTCCCCGGTGGAGTTGTGCATGGGGTGTGTTTGGAACATTTTCTCACCAGCCGAGTCCAAAATTCAGCGCTTCCCCATCTCAGCCCAGAAAGCAGGTAGAACAAGTTTTGTGGCGCCTTTCAGCTGCCTACCGGGGCACTGTAAAAACTACCAACAGAATTCCTTTCTGGCTCCTTCCCCGGTGGAGTTGTGCATGGGGTGTCTTTGGAACATTTTCTCACCAGCCGAGTCAAAAAGTCAGCAGTTCCCATCTCAGCCCAGAAAGCAGGTAGAACATCCTTTGTGGTGCCTTTCACCTGCCTACCGGGGCACTGTAAAAAGTGCCATAAGAACTCCATTCTGGCACCTTCCCCGGGTGGAGTTGTGCATGGGGTGTCTTTGGAACATTTTCTCACCAGCCGAGTCCAAAATTCAGCTGTTCCCCATCTCAGCCCAGAAAGCAGGTAGAACAACATTTGTGGTGCCTTTCAGCTGCCTACCGGGGCAGTGCAAAAACTACCAACAGATTCCTTTCTGGCACCTTCCCCGGTGGAGTTGTGCATGGGATGTGTTTGGAACATTTTGTCACCAGCCGAGTCCAAAATTCAGCTGTTCCCCATCTCAGCCCAGAAAGCAGGTAGAACAACATTTGTGGTGCCTTTCAGCTGCCTACCGGGGTACTGTAAAAACTACCAAGAGAACTCCTTTCTGGCTCCTTCCCCGGTGGAGTTGTGCATGGGGTGTCTTTGGAACATTTTCTCACCGGCCGAGTCCAAAATTCAGCGGTTCCCCATCTCAGCCCAGAAAGCAGGTAGGACAAGTTTTGTGGCGCCTTTCAGCTGCCTACCTGGGTACTGTAAAAACTACCAAGAGAACTCCTTTCTGGCACCTTCCCCGGTGGAGTTGTGAATGGGGTGTGTTTGGAGCATTTTCTCACCAGCCGAGTCCAAAATTCAGCGCTTCCCCATCTCAGCCCAGAAAGCAGGTAGAACAACTTTTTTGGTGCCTTTCAGCTGCCTACCGAGGCAGTGCAAAAACTACCAAGAGAACTCCTTTCTGGCACCTTCCCCGGTGGAGTTGTGCATGGAGTGTGTTTGGAACATTTTCTCACCGGCCGAGTCCAAAATTCAGCGGTTCCCCATCTCAGCCCAGAAAGCAGGTAGAACATCTTTTGTGGTGCCTTTCAGCTGCCTACCGGGGCAGTGCAAAAACTACCAAGAGAACTCTTTTTCTGGCACCTTCCCCGGTGGAGTTGTGCATGGGGTGTGTTTGGAACATTTTCTCACCAGCCGAGTCCAAAATTCAGCGCTTCCCCATCTCAGCCCAGAAAGCAGGTAGAACAACTTTTGTGGTGCCTTTCAGCTGCCTACCGGGGCACTGTAAAAAGTGCCATAAGAACTCCTTTCTGGCACCTTCCCCGGTGGAGTTGTGCATGGGGTGTGTTTGGAACAGTTTGTCACCAGCCGAGTCCAAAATTCAGCGCTTCCCCATCTCAGCCCAGAAAGCAGGTAGAACAACTTTTGTGGCGCCTTTCAGCTGCCTACCGCGGTACTGTAAAAACTACCAACAGAACTCCTTTCGGGCTCCTTCCCTGGTGGAGTTGTGCATGGGGTGTGTTTGGAACATTTTGTCACCAGCCGAGTCCAAAATTCAGCGGTTCCCCATCTCAGCCCAGAAAGCAGGTAGAACAAGTTTTGTGGTGCCTTTCAGCTGCCTACCGGGGCACTGTAAAAACTGCCATAAGAACTCCATTCTGGCACCTTCCCCGGTGGAGTTGTGCATGGGGTGTCTTTGGAACATTTTCTCACCAGCCGAGTCCAAAATTCAGCGGTTCCCCATCTCAGCCCAGAAAGCAGGTAGAACAACTTTTGTGGTGCCTTTCAGCTGCCTACCGGGGTAGTGCAAAATCTACCAACAGATTCCTTTCTGGCACCTTCCCCGGTGGAGTTGTGCATGGGATGTGTTTGGAACATTTTGTCACCAGCCGAGTCCAAAATTCAGCGCTTCCCCATCTCAGCCCTGAAAGCAGGTAGAACAACTTTTGTGGTGCCTTTCAGCTGCCTACCGGGGTAGTGCAAAATCTACCAAAAGAACTCCTTTCTGGCTCCTTCCCCGGTGGAGTTGTGCATGGGGTGTGTTTGGAACATTTTCTCACCAGCCGAGTCAAAAAGTCAGCAGTTCCCATCTCAGCCCAGAAAGCAGGTAGAACATCCTTTGTGGTGCCTTTCAGCTGCCTACCGGGGCACTGTAAAAAGTGCCATAAGAACTCCATTCTGGCACCTTCCCCGGGTGGAGTTGTGCATGGGGTGTCTTTGGAACATTTTCTCACCAGCCGAGTCCAAAATTCAGCGGTTCCCCATCTCAGCCCAGAAAGCAGGTAGAACAAGTTTTGTGGTGCCTTTCAGCTGCCTACCGGGGCAGTGCAAAAACTACCAACAGATTCCTTTCTGGCACCTTCCCCGGTGGAGTTGTGCATGGGATGTGTTTGGAACATTTTGTCACCAGCCGAGTCCAAAATTCAGCGGTTCCCCATCTCAGCCCAGAAAGCAGGTAGAACAACTTTTGTGGCGCCTTTCAGCTGCCTACCGGGGCAGTGCAAAAACTACCAAGAGAACTCCATTCTGGCACCTTCCCCGGTGGAGTTGTGCATGGGGTGTGTTTGGAACAGTTTGCCTCCAGCCGAGTCCAAATTCAGTGGTTCCCCATCTCAATCCAGAAAGCATGTAGAACATCTTTTGTGGTGCCTTTCAGCTGCCTACCGGGGCAGTGCAAAAACTACCAAGAGAACTCTTTTTCTGGCACCTTCCCCGGTGGAGTTGTGCATGAGGTGTGTTTGGAACATTTTGTCACCAGCCGAGTCCAAATTCAGCGGTTCCCCATATCAGCCCGGAAAGCAGGTAGAACAACATTTGTGGCGCCTTTCAGCTGCCTACCGGGGTACTGTAAAAACTACCAAGAGAACTCCTTTCTGGCACCTTCCCCGGTGGAGTTGTGCATGGGGTGTGTTTGGAACATTTTCTCACCAGCCGAGTCCAAAATTCAGCGCTTCCCCATCACAGCACAGAAAGCAGGTAGAACATCTTTTGTGGCGCCTTTCAGCTGCCTACCGGGGCAGTGCAAAAACTACCAAGAGAATTCCTTTCTGGCACCTTCCCCGGTGGAGTTGTGCATGGGGTGTGTTTGGAACATTTTGTCACCAGCCGAGTCCAAAATTCAGCGGTTCCCCATCTCAGCCCAGAAAGCATGTAGAACAACATTTGTGGCGCCTTTCAGCTGCCTACCGGGGTACTGTAAAAACTACAAAGAGAACTCCTTACTGGCACCTTCCCCGGTGGAGTTGTGCATGGGGTGTGTTTGGAACATTTTCTCACCAGCCGAGTCCAAAAGTCAGCGCTTCCCCATCACAGCACAGAAAGCAGGTAGAACATCTTTTGTGGCGCCTTTCAGCTGCCTACCGGGGCAGTGCAAAAACTACCAAGAGAACTCCTTACTGGCACCTTCCCCGGTGGAGTTGTGCATGGGGTGTGTTTGGAACAGTTTGTCACCAGCCGAGTCCAAAATTCAGCGCTTCCCCATCTCAGCGCAGAAAGCAGGTAGAACATCTTTTGTGGTGCCTTTCAGCTGCCTACCGGGGCACTGTAAAAAGTGCCATAAGAACTCCTTTCTGGCACCTTCCCCGGTGGAGTTGTGCATGGGGTGTGTTTGGAACATTTTCTCACCAGCCGAGTCCAAAATTCAGCGGTTCCCCATCTCAGCCCAGAAAGCAGGTAGAACAACTTTTGTGGTGCCTTTCAGCTGCCTACCGGGGCACTGTAAAAACTACCAAGAGAACTCCTTTCTGGCACCTTCCCCGGGTGCAGTTGTGCATGGGGTGTCTTTGGAAGATTTTGTCACCAGCCGAGTCCAAAATTCAGCGCTTCCCCATCTCAGCCCAGAAAGCAGGTAGAACAACTTTTGTGGCGCCTTTCAGCTGCCTACCGGGGTACTGTAAAAACTGCCATAAGAACTCCATTCTGGCACCTTCCCCGGGTGCAGTTGTGCATGGGGTGTCTTTCGAAGATTTTGTCACCAGCCGAGTCCAAAATTCAGCGGTTCCCCATCTCAGCCCAGAAAGCATGTAGAACATCTTTTGTGGTGCCTTTCAGCTGCCTACCGGGGCACTGTAAAAAGTGCCATAAGAACTCCTTTCTGGCACCTTCCCCGGTGGAGTTGTGCATGGGGTGTGTTTGGAACATTTTCTCACCGGCCGAGTCCAAAATTCAGCGCTTCCCCATCTCAGCCCAGAAAGCATGTAGAACATCTTTTGTGGTGCCTTTCAGCTGCCTACTGGGGCACTGTAAAAAGTGCCATAAGAACTCCTTTCTGGCACCTTCCCCGGTGGAGTTGTGCATGGGGTGTGTTTGGAACATTTTCTCACCAGCCGAGTCCAAAATTCAGCGCTTCCCCATCTCAGCCCAGAAAGCAGGTAGAACAACTTTTGTGGCGCCTTTCTGCTGCCTACCGCGGTACTGTAAAAACTACCAACAGAACTCCTTTCGGGCTCCTTCCCTGGTGGAGTTGTGCATGGGGTGTGTTTGGAACATTTTGTCACCAGCCGAGTCCAAAATTCAGCGGTTCCCCATCTCAGCCCAGAAAGCAGGTAGAACAAGTTTTGTGGTGCCTTTCAGCTGCCTACCGGGGCACTGTAAAAACTGCCATAAGAACTCCATTCTGGCACCTTCCCCGGTGGAGTTGTGCATGGGGTGTCTTTGGAACATTTTCTCACCAGCCGAGTCCAAAATTCAGCGGTTCCCCATCTCAGCCCAGAAAGCAGGTAGAACAACTTTTGTGGTGCCTTTCAGCTGCCTACCGGGGTAGTGCAAAATCTACCAACAGATTCCTTTCTGGCACCTTCCCCGGTGGAGTTGTGCATGGGATGTGTTTGGAACATTTTGTCACCAGCCGAGTCCAAAATTCAGCGCTTCCCCATCTCAGCCCTGAAAGCAGGTAGAACAACTTTTGTGGTGCCTTTCAGCTGCCTACCGGGGTAGTGCAAAATCTACCAAAAGAACTCCTTTCTGGCTCCTTCCCCGGTGGAGTTGTGCATGGGGTGTGTTTGGAACATTTTCTCACCAGCCGAGTCAAAAAGTCAGCAGTTCCCATCTCAGCCCAGAAAGCAGGTAGAACATCCTTTGTGGTGCCTTTCAGCTGCCTACCGGGGCACTGTAAAAAGTGCCATAAGAACTCCATTCTGGCACCTTCCCCGGGTGGAGTTGTGCATGGGGTGTCTTTGGAACATTTTCTCACCAGCCGAGTCCAAAATTCAGCGGTTCCCCATCTCAGCCCAGAAAGCAGGTAGAACAAGTTTTGTGGTGCCTTTCAGCTGCCTACCGGGGCAGTGCAAAAACTACCAACAGATTCCTTTCTGGCACCTTCCCCGGTGGAGTTGTGCATGGGATGTGTTTGGAACATTTTGTCACCAGCCGAGTCCAAAATTCAGCGCTTCCCCATCTCAGCCCAGAAAGCAGGTAGAACAACTTTTGTGGCGCCTTTCAGCTGCCTACCGGGGTACTGTAAAAACTGCCATAAGAACTCCATTCTGGCACCTTCCCCGGGTGGAGTTGTGCATGGGGTGTGTTTGGAACATTTTGCCTCCAGCCGAGTCCAAATTCAGTGGTTCCCCATCTCAATCCAGAAAGCATGTAGAACATCTTTTGTGGTGCCTTTCAGCTGCCTACCGGGGCAGTGCAAAAACTACCAAGAGAACTCTTTTTCTGGCACCTTCCCCGGTGGAGTTGTGCATGAGGTGTGTTTGGAACATTTTGTCACCAGCCGAGTCCAAATTCAGCGGTTCCCCATATCAGCCCGGAAAGCAGGTAGAACAACATTTGTGGCGCCTTTCAGCTGCCTACCGGGGTACTGTAAAAACTACCAAGAGAACTCCTTTCTGGCACCTTCCCCGGTGGAGTTGTGCATGGGGTGTGTTTGGAACATTTTCTCACCAGCCGAGTCCAAAATTCAGCGCTTCCCCATCACAGCACAGAAAGCAGGTAGAACATCTTTTGTGGCGCCTTTCAGCTGCCTACCGGGGCAGTGCAAAAACTACCAAGAGAATTCCTTTCTGGCACCTTCCCCGGTGGAGTTGTGCATGGGGTGTGTTTGGAACATTTTCTCACCAGCCGAGTCCAAAATTCAGCGGTTCCCCATCTCAGCCCAGAAAGCATGTAGAACAACATTTGTGGCGCCTTTCAGCTGCCTACCGGGGTACTGTAAAAACTACAAAGAGAACTCCTTACTGGCACCTTCCCCGGTGGAGTTGTGCATGGGGTGTGTTTGGAACATTTTCTCACCAGCCGAGTCCAAAAGTCAGCGCTTCCCCATCACAGCACAGAAAGCAGGTAGAACATCTTTTGTGGCGCCTTTCAGCTGCCTACCGGGGCAGTGCAAAAACTACCAAGAGAACTCCTTACTGGCACCTTCCCCGGTGGAGTTGTGCATGGGGTGTGTTTGGAACAGTTTGTCACCAGCCGAGTCCAAAATTCAGCGCTTCCCCATCTCAGCCCAGAAAGCAGGTAGAACATCTTTTGTGGTGCCTTTCAGCTGCCTACCGGGGCACTGTAAAAAGTGCCATAAGAACTCCTTTCTGGCACCTTCCCCGGTGGAGTTATGCATGGGGTGTGTTTGGAACATTTTCTCACCAGCCGAGTCCAAAATTCAGCGGTTCCCCATCTCAGCCCAGAAAGCAGGTAGAACAACTTTTGTGGTGCCTTTCAGCTGCCTACCGGGGCACTGTAAAAACTACCAAGAGAACTCCTTTCTGGCACCTTCCCCGGGTGCAGTTGTGCATGGGGTGTCTTTGGAAGATTTTGTCACCAGCCGAGTCCAAAATTCAGCGCTTCCCCATCTCAGCCCAGAAAGCAGGTAGAACAACTTTTGTGGCGCCTTTCAGCTGCCTACCGGGGTACTGTAAAAACTGCCATAAGAACTCCATTCTGGCACCTTCCCCGGGTGCAGTTGTGCATGGGGTGTCTTTCGAAGATTTTGTCACCAGCCGAGTCCAAAATTCAGCGGTTCCCCATCTCAGCCCAGAAAGCAGGTAGAACATCTTTTGTGGTGCCTTTCAGCTGCCTACCGGGGCACTGTAAAAAGTGCCATAAGAACTCCTTTCTGGCACCTTCCCCGGTGGAGTTGTGCATGGGGTGTGTTTGGAACATTTTCTCACCAGCCGAGTCCAAAATTCAGCGCTTCCCCATCTCAGCCCAGAAAGCAGGTAGAACAAGTTTTGTGGCGCCTTTCAGCTGCCTACCGGGGCACTGTAAAAACTACCAACAGAATTCCTTTCTGGCTCCTTCCCCGGTGGAGTTGTGCATGGGGTGTCTTTGGAACATTTTCTCACCAGCCGAGTCAAAAAGTCAGCAGTTCCCATCTCAGCCCAGAAAGCAGGTAGAACATCCTTTGTGGTGCCTTTCACCTGCCTACCGGGGCACTGTAAAAAGTGCCATAAGAACTCCATTCTGGCACCTTCCCCGGGTGGAGTTGTGCATGGGGTGTCTTTGGAACATTTTCTCACCAGCCGAGTCCAAAATTCAGCGGTTCCCCATCTCAGCCCAGAAAGCAGGTAGAACAAGTTTTGTGGTGCCTTTCAGCTGCCTACCGGGGCAGTGCAAAAACTACCAACAGATTCCTTTCTGGCACCTTCCCCGGTGGAGTTGTGCATGGGATGTGTTTGGAACATTTTGTCACCAGCCGAGTCCAAAATTCAGCTGTTCCCCATCTCAGCCCAGAAAGCAGGTAGAACAACATTTGTGGTGCCTTTCAGCTGCCTACCGGGGTACTGTAAAAACTACCAAGAGAACTCCTTTCTGGCTCCTTCCCCGGTGGAGTTGTGCATGGGGTGTCTTTGGAACATTTTCTCACCGGCCGAGTCCAAAATTCAGCGGTTCCCCATCTCAGCCCAGAAAGCAGGTAGGACAAGTTTTGTGGCGCCTTTCAGCTGCCTACCTGGGTACTGTAAAAACTACCAAGAGAACTCCTTTCTGGCACCTTCCCCGGTGGAGTTGTGCATGGGGTGTGTTTGGAACATTTTCTCACCAGCCGAGTCCAAAATTCAGCGCTTCCCCATCTCAGCCCAGAAAGCAGGTAGAACAACTTTTGTGGTGCCTTTCAGCTGCCTACCGGGGCACTGTAAAAACTGCCATAAGAACTCCATTCTGGCACCTTCCCCGGTGGAGTTGTGCATGGGGTGTCTTTGGAACATTTTCTCACCAGCCGAGTCCAAAATTCAGCGGTTCCCCATCTCAGCCCAGAAAGCAGGTAGAACAACTTTTGTGGTGCCTTTCAGCTGCCTACCGGGGTAGTGCAAAATCTACCAACAGATTCCTTTCTGGCACCTTCCCCGGTGGAGTTGTGCATGGGATGTGTTTGGAACATTTTCTCACCAGCCGAGTCCAAAATTCAGCGCTTCCCCATCTCAGCCCTGAAAGCAGGTAGAACAACTTTTGTGGTGCCTTTCAGCTGCCTACCGGGGCACTGTAAAAAGTGCCATAAGAACTCCATTCTGGCACCTTCCCCGGGTGGAGTTGTGCATGGGGTGTCTTTGGAACATTTTCTCACCAGCCGAGTCCAAAATTCAGCGGTTCCCCATCTCAGCCCAGAAAGCAGGTAGAACAAGTTTTGTGGTGCCTTTCAGCTGCCTACCGGGGCAGTGCAAAAACTACCAACAGATTCCTTTCTGGCACCTTCCCCGGTGGAGTTGTGCATGGGATGTGTTTGGAACATTTTGTCACCAGCCGAGTCCAAAATTCAGCGCTTCCCCATCTCAGCCCAGAAAGCAGGTAGAACAACTTTTGTGGCGCCTTTCAGCTGCCTACCGGGGTACTGTAAAAACTGCCATAAGAACTCCATTCTGGCACCTTCCCCGGGTGGAGTTGTGCATGGGGTGTGTTTGGAACATTTTGCCTCCAGCCGAGTCCAAATTCAGTGGTTCCCCATCTCAATCCAGAAAGCATGTAGAACATCTTTTGTGGTGCCTTTCAGCTGCCTACCGGGGCAGTGCAAAAACTACCAAGAGAACTCCTTTCTGGCACCTTCCCCGGTGGAGTTGTGCATGGGGTGTGTTTGGAACATTTTCTCACCAGCCGAGTCCAAAATTCAGCGCTTCCCCATCACAGCACAGAAAGCAGGTAGAACATCTTTTGTGGCGCCTTTCAGCTGCCTACCGGGGCAGTGCAAAAACTACCAAGAGAATTCCTTTCTGGCACCTTCCCCGGTGGAGTTGTGCATGGGGTGTGTTTGGAACATTTTGTCACCAGCCGAGTCCAAAATTCAGCGGTTCCCCATCTCAGCCCAGAAAGCATGTAGAACAACATTTGTGGCGCCTTTCAGCTGCCTACCGGGGTACTGTAAAAACTACAAAGAGAACTCCTTACTGGCACCTTCCCCGGTGGAGTTGTGCATGGGGTGTGTTTGGAACATTTTCTCACCAGCCGAGTCCAAAATTCAGCGCTTCCCCATCACAGCACAGAAAGCAGGTAGAACATCTTTTGTGGCGCCTTTCAGCTGCCTACCGGGGCAGTGCAAAAACTACCAAGAGAACTCCTTACTGGCACCTTCCCCGGTGGAGTTGTGCATGGGGTGTGTTTGGAACAGTTTGTCACCAGCCGAGTCCAAAATTCAGCGCTTCCCCATCTCAGCCCAGAAAGCAGGTAGAACATCTTTTGTGGTGCCTTTCAGCTGCCTACCGGGGCACTGTAAAAAGTGCCATAAGAACTCCTTTCTGGCACCTTCCCCGGTGGAGTTGTGCATGGGGTGTGTTTGGAACATTTTCTCACCAGCCGAGTCCAAAATTCAGCGCTTCCCCATCTCAGCCCAGAAAGCAGGTAGAACAACTTTTGTGGTGCCTTTCAGCTGCCAACCGGGGCACTGTAAAAACTACCAAGAGAACTCCTTTCTGGCACCTTCCCCGGGTGCAGTTGTGCATGGGGTGTCTTTGGAAGATTTTGTCACCAGCCGAGTCCAAAATTCAGCGCTTCCCCATCTCAGCCCAGAAAGCAGGTAGAACAACTTTTGTGGCGCCTTTCAGCTGCCTACCGGGGTACTGTAAAAACTGCCATAAGAACTCTATTCTGGCACCTTCCCCGGGTGCAGTTGTGCATGGGGTGTCTTTGGAAGATTTTGTCACCAGCCGAGTCCAAAATTCAGCGGTTCCCCATCTCAGCCCAGAAAGCATGTAGAACATCTTTTGTGGTGCCTTTCAGCTGCCTACCGGGGCAGTGCAAAAACTACCAAGAGAACTCTTTTTCTGGCACCTTCCCCGGTGGAGTTGTGCATGGGGTGTGTTTGGAACATTTTGTCACCAGCCGAGTCCAAAATTCAGCGGTTCCCCATCTCAGCCCAGAAAGCAGGTAGAACAACATTTGTGGTACCTTTCAGCTGCCTACCGGGGTACTGTAAAAACTACCCAGAGAACTCCTTTCTGGCACCTTCCTCGGTGGAGTTGTGCATGGGGTGTGTTTGGAACATTTTCTCACCAGCCGAGTCCAAAAGTCAGCGCTTCCCCATCACAGCACAGAAAGCAGGTAGAACATCTTTTGTTGCGCCTTTCAGCTGCCTACCGGGGCAGTGCAAAAACTACCAAGAGAATTCCTTTCTGGCACCTTCCCCGGTGGAGTTGTGCATGGGGTGTGTTTGGAACATTTTCTCACCAGCCGAGTCCAAAATTCAGCGCTTCCCCATCTCAGCCCAGAAAGCAGGTAGAACAACATTTGTGGTACCTTTCAGCTGCCTACCGGGGTACTGTAAAAACTACCAAGAGAACTCCTTTCTGGCACCTTCCCCGGTGGAGTTGTGCATGGGGTGTGTTTGGAACATTTTGTCACCAGCCGAGTCCAAAATTCAGCGCTTCCCCATCTCAGCCCAGAAAGCAGGTAGAACATCTTTTGTGGCGCCTTTCAGCTGCCTACCGGGGCAGTGCAAAAACTACCAAGAGAACTCTTTTTCTGGCACCTTCCCCGGTGGAGTTGTGCATGGGGTGTGTTTGGAACATTTTGTCACCAGCCGAGTCCAAATTCAGCGGTTCCCAATCTCAGCCCGGAAAGCAGGTAGAACAACATTTGTGGCGCCTTTCAGCTGCCTACCGGGGTACTGTAAAAACTACCAAGAGAACTCCTTTCTGGCACCTTCCCCGGTGGAGTTGTGCATGGGGTGTGTTTGGAACATTTTCTCACCAGCCGAGTCCAAAATTCAGCGCTTCCCCATCTCAGCCCAGAAAGCAGGTAGAACAACTTTTGTGGTGCCTTTCAGCTGCCTACCGGGGCACTGTAAAAAGTGCCATAAGAACTCCTTTCTGGCACCTTCCCCGGTGGAGTTGTGCATGGGGTGTGTTTGGAACATTTTCTCACCAGCCGAGTCCAAAATTCAGCGCTTCCCCATCTCAGCCCAGAAAGCAGGTAGAACAAGTTTTGTGGCGCCTTTCAGCTGCCTACCGGGGCACTGTAAAAACTACCAACAGAATTCCTTTCTGGCTCCTTCCCCGGTGGAGTTGTGCATGGGGTGTGTTTGGAACATTTTCTCACCAGCCGAGTCAAAAAGTCAGCAGTTCCCATCTCAGCCCAGAAAGCAGGTAGAACATCCTTTGTGGTGCCTTTCAGCTGCCTACCGGGGCACTGTAAAAAGTGCCATAAGAACTCCATTCTGGCACCTTCCCCGGGTGGAGTTGTGCATGGGGTGTGTTTGGAACATTTTCTCACCAGCCGAGTCCAAAATTCAGCGGTTCCCCATCTCAGCCCAGAAAGCAGGTAGAACAAGTTTTGTGGTGCCTTTCAGCTGCCTACCGGGGCAGTGCAAAAACTACCAACAGATTCCTTTCTGGCACCTTCCCCGGTGGAGTTGTGCATGGGATGTGTTTGGAACATTTTGTCACCAGCCGAGTCCAAAATTCAGCTGTTCCCCATCTCAGCCCAGAAAGCAGGTAGAACAACATTTGTGGTGCCTTTCAGCTGCCTACCGGGGTACTGTAAAAACTACCAAGAGAACTCCTTTCTGGCTCCTTCCCCGGTGGAGTTGTGCATGGGGTGTCTTTGGAACATTTTCTCACCGGCCGAGTCCAAAAGTCAGCGGTTCCCCATCTCAGCCCAGAAAGCAGGTAGGGCAACTTTTTTGGTGCCTTTCAGCTGCCTACCGGGGCAGTGCAAAAACTACCAAGAGAATTCCTTTCTGGCGCCTTCCCCGGTGGAGTTGTGCATGGAGTGTGTTTGGAACATTTTCTCACCGGCCGAGTCCAAAATTCAGCGGTTCCCCATCTCAGCCCAGAAAGCAGGTAGAACAACTTTTGTGGCGCCTTTCAGCTGCCTACCGGGGTACTGTAAAAAACTGCCATAAGAACTCCATTCTGGCACCTTCCCCGGGTGGAGTTGTGCATGGGGTGTGTTTGGAACATTTTCTCACCAGCCGAGTCCAAAATTCAGCGCTTCCCCATCTCAGCCCAGAAAGCAGGTAGAACAACTTTTGTGGTGCCTTTCAGCTGCCTATCGGGGTAGTGCAAAATCTACCAAGAGAACTCTTTTCTGGCACCTTCCCCGGTGGTGTTGTGCATGGGGTGTGTTTGGAACAGATTGCCTCCAGCCGAGTCCAATTCAGTGGTTCCCCATCTCAATCCAGAAAGCATGTAGAACATCTTTTGTGGTGCCTTTCAGCTGCCTACCGGGGCAGTGCAAAAACTACCAAGAGAACTCTTTTTCTGGCACCTTCCCCGGTGGAGTTGTGCATGGGGTGTGTTTGGAACATTTTGTCACCAGCCGAGTCCAAAATTCAGCGGTTCCCCATCTCAGCCCAGAAAGCAGGTAGAACAAGTTTTGTGGCGCCTTTCAGCTGCCTACCGGGGCACTGTAAAAACTACCAACAGAATTCCTTTCTGGCTCCTTCCCCGGTGGAGTTGTGCATGGGGTGTCTTTGGAACATTTTCTCACCAGCCGAGTCAAAAAGTCAGCAGTTCCCATCTCAGCCCAGAAAGCAGGTAGAACAAGTTTTGTAGTGCCTTTCAGCTGCCTACCGGGGTACTGTAAAAAGTGCCAACAGAACTCCATTCTGGCACCTTCCCCGGGTGGAGTTGTGCATGGGGTGTCTTTGGAACATTTTCTCACCAGCCGAGTCCAAAATTCAGCGCTTCCCCATCTCAGCCCGGAAAGCAGGTAGAACAACATTTGTGGCGCCTTTCAGCTGCCTACCGGGGTAGTGCAAAATCTACCAAGAGAACTCCTTACTGGCTCCTTCCCCGGTGGAGTTGTGCATGGGGTGTGTTTGGAACATTTTCTCACCAGCCGAGTCAAAAAGTCAGCAGTTCCCATCTCAGCCCAGAAAGCAGGTAGAACATCCTTTGTGGCGCCTTTCACCTGCCTACCGGGGCACTGTAAAAAGTGCCATAAGAACTCCATTCTGGCACCTTCCCCGGGTGGAGTTGTGCATGGGGTGTGTTTGGAACAGTTTGTCACCAGCCGAGTCCAAAATTCAGCGCTTCCCCATCTCAGCCCAGAAAGCAGGTAGAACAACTTTTGTGGCGCCTTTCAGCTGCCTACCGCGGTACTGTAAAAACTACCAACAGAACTCCTTTCGGGCTCCTTCCCTGGTGGAGTTGTGCATGGGGTGTGTTTGGAACATTTTGTCACCAGCCGAGTCCAAAATTCAGCGGTTCCCCATCTCAGCCCAGAAAGCAGGTAGAACAACTTTTGTGGCGCCTTTCAGCTGCCTACCGCGGTACTGTAAAAACTACCAACAGAACTCCTTTCGGGCTCCTTCCCTGGTGGAGTTGTGCATGGGGTGTGTTTGGAACATTTTGTCACCAGCCGAGTCCAAAATTCAGCGGTTCCCCATCTCAGCCCAGAAAGCAGGTAGAACAAGTTTTGTGGTGCCTTTCAGCTGCCTACCGGGGCACTGTAAAATCTACCAAAAGAACTCCTTTCTGGCTCCTTCCCCGGTGGAGTTGTGCATGGGGTGTGTTTGGAACATTTTCTCACCAGCCGAGTCAAAAATTCAGCAGTTCCCATCTCAGCCCAGAAAGCAGGTAGAACATCCTTTGTGGTGCCTTTCACCTGCCTACCGGGGCACTGTAAAAAGTGCCATAAGAACTCCATTCTGGCACCTTCCCCGGTGGAGTTGTGCATGGGGTGTGTTTGGAACAGTTTGTCACCAGCCGAGTCCAAAATTCAGCGGTTCCCCATCTCAGCCCAGAAAGCAGGTAGAACATCTTTTGTGGTGCCTTTCAGCTGCCTACCGGGGCAGTGCAAAAACTACCAAGAGAACTCTTTTTCTGGCACCTTCCCCGGTGGAGTTGTGCATGGGGTGTGTTTGGAACATTTTCTCACCAGCCGAGTCCAAAATTCAGCGGTTCCCCATCTCAGCCCAGAAAGCAGGTAGAACAACTTTTGTGGTGCCTTTCAGCTGCCTACCGGGGCACTGTAAAAAGTGCCATAAGAACTCCTTTCTGGCACCTTCCCCGGTGGAGTTGTGCATGGGGTGTGTTTGGAACATTTTCTCACCAGCCGAGTCCAAAATTCAGCGCTTCCCCATCTCAGCCCAGAAAGCAGGTAGAACAAGTTTTGTGGCGCCTTTCAGCTGCCTACCGGGGCACTGTAAAAACTACCAACAGAATTCCTTTCTGGCTCCTTCCCCGGTGGAGTTGTGCATGGGGTGTGTTTGGAACATTTTCTCACCAGCCGAGTCAAAAAGTCAGCAGTTCCCATCTCAGCCCAGAAAGCAGGTAGAACAAGTTTTGTAGTGCCTTTCAGCTGCCTACCGGGGTACTGTAAAAAGTGCCAACAGAACTCCATTCTGGCACCTTCCCCGGGTGGAGTTGTGCATGGGGTGTCTTTGGAACATTTTCTCACCAGCCGAGTCCAAAATTCAGCGCTTCCCCATCTCAGCCCAGAAAGCAGGTAGAACAAGTTTTGTGGCGCCTTTCAGCTGCCTACCGGGGTAGTGCAAAATCTACCAAGAGAACTCCTTACTGGCTCCTTCCCCGGTGGAGTTGTGCATGGGGTGTGTTTGGAACATTTTCTCACCAGCCGAGTCAAAAAGTCAGCAGTTCCCATCTCAGCCCAGAAAGCAGGTAGAACATCCTTTGTGGCGCCTTTCACCTGCCTACCGGGGCACTGTAAAAAGTGCCATAAGAACTCCATTCTGGCACCTTCCCCGGGTGGAGTTGTGCATGGGGTGTGTTTGGAACAGTTTGTCACCAGCCGAGTCCAAAATTCAGCGCTTCCCCATCTCAGCCCAGAAAGCAGGTAGAACAACTTTTGTGGCGCCTTTCAGCTGCCTACCGCGGTACTGTAAAAACTACCAACAGAACTCCTTTCGGGCTCCTTCCCTGGTGGAGTTGTGCATGGGGTGTGTTTGGAACATTTTGTCACCAGCCGAGTCCAAAATTCAGCGGTTCCCCATCTCAGCCCAGAAAGCAGGTAGAACAAGTTTTGTGGTGCCTTTCAGCTGTCTACCGGGGCACTGTAAAAACTGCCATAAGAACTCCATTCTGGCACCTTCCCCGGTGGAGTTGTGCATGGGGTGTCTTTGGAACATTTTCTCACCAGCCGAGTCCAAAATTCAGCGGTTCCCCATCTCAGCCCAGAAAGCAGGTAGAACAACTTTTGTGGTGCCTTTCAGCTGCCTACCGGGGTAGTGCAAAATCTACCAAAAGAACTCCTTTCTGGCTCCTTCCCCGGTGGAGTTGTGCATGGGGTGTGTTTGGAACATTTTCTCACCAGCCGAGTCAAAAATTCAGCAGTTCCCATCTCAGCCCAGAAAGCAGGTAGAACATCCTTTGTGGTGCCTTTCAGCTGCCTACCGGGGTAGTGCAAAATCTACCAAAAGAACTCCTTTCTGGCTCCTTCCCCGGTGGAGTTGTGCATGGGGTGTGTTTGGAACATTTTCTCACCAGCCGAGTCAAAAAGTCAGCAGTTCCCATCTCAGCCCAGAAAGCAGGTAGAACGAGTTTTGTAGTGCCTTTCAGCTGCCTACCGGGGTACTGTAAAAAGTGCCATAAGAACTCCATTCTGGCACCTTCCCCGGGTGGAGTTGTGCATGGGGTGTCTTTGGAACATTTTCTCACCAGCCGAGTCCAAAATTCAGCGGTTCCCCATCTCAGCCCAGAAAGCAGGTAGAACAAGTTTTGTGGTGCCTTTCAGCTGCCTACCGGGGCAGTGCAAAAACTACCAACAGATTCCTTTCTGGCACCTTCCCCGGTGGAGTTGTGCATGGGATGTGTTTGGAACATTTTGTCACCAGCCGAGTCCAAAATTCAGCTGTTCCCCATCTCAGCCCAGAAAGCAGGTAGAACAACATTTGTGGTGCCTTTCAGCTGCCTACCGGGGTACTGTAAAAACTACCAAGAGAACTCCTTTCTGGCTCCTTCCCCGGTGGAGTTGTGCATGGGGTGTGTTTGGAACATTTTCTCACCGGCCGAGTCCAAAATTCAGCGGTTCCCCATCTCAGCCCAGAAAGCAGGTAGGGCAACTTTTTTGGTGCCTTTCAGCTGCCTACCGGGGCAGTGCAAAAACTACCAAGAGAATTCCTTTCTGGCGCCTTCCCCGGTGGAGTTGTGCATGGAGTGTGTTTGGAACATTTTCTCACCGGCCGAGTCCAAAATTCAGCGGTTCCCCATCTCAGCCCAGAAAGCAGGTAGAACAACTTTTGTGGCGCCTTTCAGCTGCCTACCGGGGTACTGTAAAAACTGCCATAAGAACTCCATTCTGGCACCTTCCCCGGGTGGAGTTGTGCATGGGGTGTGTTTGGAACATTTTCTCACCAGCCGAGTCCAAAATTCAGCGCTTCCCCATCTCAGCCCAGAAAGCAGGTAGAACAACTTTTGTGGTGCCTTTCAGCTGCCTATCGGGGTAGTGCAAAATCTACCAAGAGAACTCTTTTCTGGCACCTTCCCCGGTGGTGTTGTGCATGGGGTGTGTTTGGAACAGATTGCCTCCAGCCGAGTCCAAATTCAGTGGTTCCCCATCTCAATCCAGAAAGCATGTAGAACATCTTTTGTGGTGCCTTTCAGCTGCCTACCGGGGCAGTGCAAAAACTACCAAGAGAACTCTTTTTCTGGCACCTTCCCCGGTGGAGTTGTGCATGGGGTGTGTTTGGAACATTTTGTCACCAGCCGAGTCCAAAATTCAGCGGTTCCCCATCTCAGCCCAGAAAGCAGGTAGAACAAGTTTTGTGGCGCCTTTCAGCTGCCTACCGGGGCACTGTAAAAACTACCAACAGAATTCCTTTCTGGCTCCTTCCCCGGTGGAGTTGTGCATGGGGTGTCTTTGGAACATTTTCTCACCAGCCGAGTCAAAAAGTCAGCAGTTCCCATCTCAGCCCAGAAAGCAGGTAGAACAAGTTTTGTAGTGCCTTTCAGCTGCCTACCGGGGTACTGTAAAAAGTGCCAACAGAACTCCATTCTGGCACCTTCCCCGGGTGGAGTTGTGCATGGGGTGTCTTTGGAACATTTTCTCACCAGCCGAGTCCAAAATTCAGCGCTTCCCCATCTCAGCCCGGAAAGCAGGTAGAACAACATTTGTGGCGCCTTTCAGCTGCCTACCGGGGTAGTGCAAAATCTACCAAGAGAACTCCTTACTGGCTCCTTCCCCGGTGGAGTTGTGCATGGGGTGTGTTTGGAACATTTTCTCACCAGCCGAGTCAAAAAGTCAGCAGTTCCCATCTCAGCCCAGAAAGCAGGTAGAACATCCTTTGTGGCGCCTTTCACCTGCCTACCGGGGCACTGTAAAAAGTGCCATAAGAACTCCATTCTGGCACCTTCCCCGGGTGGAGTTGTGCATGGGGTGTGTTTGGAACAGTTTGTCACCAGCCGAGTCCAAAATTCAGCGCTTCCCCATCTCAGCCCAGAAAGCAGGTAGAACAACTTTTGTGGCGCCTTTCAGCTGCCTACCGCGGTACTGTAAAAACTACCAACAGAACTCCTTTCGGGCTCCTTCCCTGGTGGAGTTGTGCATGGGGTGTGTTTGGAACATTTTGTCACCAGCCGAGTCCAAAATTCAGCGGTTCCCCATCTCAGCCCAGAAAGCAGGTAGAACAAGTTTTGTGGCGCCTTTCAGCTGCCTACCGCGGTACTGTAAAAACTACCAACAGAACTCCTTTCGGGCTCCTTCCCTGGTGGAGTTGTGCATGGGGTGTGTTTGGAACATTTTGTCACCAGCCGAGTCCAAAATTCAGCGGTTCCCCATCTCAGCCCAGAAAGCAGGTAGAACAAGTTTTGTGGTGCCTTTCAGCTGCCTACCGGGGCACTGTAAAATCTACCAAAAGAACTCCTTTCTGGCTCCTTCCCCGGTGTAGTTGTGCATGGGGTGTGTTTGGAACATTTTCTCACCAGCCGAGTCAAAAATTCAGCAGTTCCCATCTCAGCCCAGAAAGCAGGTAGAACATCCTTTGTGGTGCCTTTCACCTGCCTACCGGGGCACTGTAAAAAGTGCCATAAGAACTCCATTCTGGCACCTTCCCCGGTGGAGTTGTGCATGGGGTGTGTTTGGAACAGTTTGTCACCAGCCGAGTCCAAAATTCAGCGGTTCCCCATCTCAGCCCAGAAAGCAGGTAGAACAAGTTTTGTGGTGCCTTTCAGCTGCCTACCGGGGCACTGTAAAAACTGCCATAAGAACTCCATTCTGGCACCTTCCCCGGTGGAGTTGTGCATGGGGTGTCTTTGGAACATTTTCTCACCAGCCGAGTCCAAAATTCAGCGGTTCCCCATCTCAGCCCAGAAAGCAGGTAGAACAACTTTTGTGGTGCCTTTCAGCTGCCTACCGGGGTAGTGCAAAATCTACCAACAGATTCCTTTCTGGCACCTTCCCCGGTGGAGTTGTGCATGGGATGTGTTTGGAACATTTTGTCACCAGCCGAGTCCAAAATTCAGCGCTTCCCCATCTCAGCCCAGAAAGCAGGTAGAACAACTTTTGTGGTGCCTTTCAGCTGCCTACCGGGGTAGTGCAAAATCTACCAAAAGAACTCCTTTCTGGCTCCTTCCCCGGTGGAGTTGTGCATGGGGTGTGTTTGGAACATTTTCTCACCAGCCGAGTCAAAAAGTCAGCAGTTCCCATCTCAGCCCAGAAAGCAGGTAGAACAACTTTTGTGGCGCCTTTCAGCTGCCTACCGGGGTACTGTAAAAAGTGCCAACAGAATTCCATTCTGGCACCTTCCCCGGGTGGAGTTGTGCATGGGGTGTCTTTGGAACATTTTCTCACCAGTCGAGTCCAAAATTCAGCGGTTCCCCATCTCAGCCCAGAAAGCAGGTAGAACAAGTTTTGTGGTGCCTTTCAGCTGCCTACCGGGGCAGTGCAAAAACTACCAACAGATTCCTTTCTGGCACCTTCCCCGGTGGAGTTGTGCATGGGATGTGTTTGGAACATTTTGTCACCAGCCGAGTCCAAAATTCAGCTGTTCCCCATCTCAGCCCAGAAAGCAGGTAGAACAACATTTGTGGTGCCTTTCAGCTGCCTACCGGGGTACTGTAAAAACTACCAAGAGAACTCCTTTCTGGCTCCTTCCCCGGTGGAGTTGTGCATGGGGTGTGTTTGGAACATTTTCTCACCGGCCGAGTCCAAAATTCAGCGGTTCCCCATCTCAGCCCAGAAAGCAGGTAGGACAAGTTTTGTGGCGCCTTTCAGCTGCCTACCTGGGTACTGTAAAAACTACCAAGAGAACTCCTTTCTGGCACCTTCCCCGGTGGAGTTGTGCATGGGGTGTGTTTGGAACATTTTCTCACCAGCCGAGTCCAAAATTCAGCGGTTCCCCATCTCAGCCCAGAAAGCAGGTAGAACAACTTTTGTGGCGCCTTTCAGCTGCCTACCGGGGTACTGTAAAAACTGCCAAGAGAACTCCATTCTGGCACCTTCCCCGGTGGAGTTGTGCATGGGGTGTGTTTGGAACATTTTGTCACCAGCCGAGTCCAAAATTCAGCGCTTCCCCATCTCAGCCCAGAAAGCAGGTAGAACAACTTTTTTGGTGCCTTTCAGCTGCCTACCGGGGCAGTGCAAAAACTACCAAGAGAACTCCTTTCTGGCGCCTTCCCCGGTGGAGTTGTGCATGGAGTGTGTTTGGAACATTTTCTCACCGGCCGAGTCCAAAATTCAGCGGTTCCCCATCTCAGCCCAGAAAGCAGGTAGAACAACTTTTGTGGCGCCTTTCAGCTGCCTACCGGGGTACTGTAAAAACTGCCATAAGAACTCCATTCTGGCACCTTCCCCGGGTGGAGTTGTGCATGGGGTGTGTTTGGAACATTTTGTCACCAGCCGAGTCCAAAATTCAGCGCTTCCCCATCTCAGCCCAGAAAGCAGGTAGAACAACTTTTGTGGTGCCTTTCAGCTGCCTATCGGGGTAGTGCAAAATCTACCAAGAGAACTCTTTTCTGGCACCTTCCCCGGTGGTGTTGTGCATGGGGTGTGTTTGGAACAGATTGCCTCCAGCCGAGTCCAAATTCAGTGGTTCCCCATCTCAATCCAGAAAGCATGTAGAACATCTTTTGTGGTGCCTTTCAGCTGCCTACCGGGGCAGTGCAAAAACTACCAAGAGAACTCTTTTTCTGGCACCTTCCCCGGTGGAGTTGTGCATGGGGTGTGTTTGGAACATTTTCTCACCAGCCGAGTCCAAATTCAGCGGTTCCCCATCTCAGCCCGGAAAGCAGGTAGAACAACATTTGTGGCGCCTTTCAGCTGCCTACCGGGGTACTGTAAAAACTACCAAGAGAACTCCTTTCTGGCACCTTCCCCGGTGGAGTTGTGCATGGGGTGTCTTTGGAACATTTTCTCACCAGCCGAGTCCAAAATTCAGCGCTTCCCCATCTCAGCCCAGAAAGCAGGTAGAACAACTTTTGTGGTGCCTTTCAGCTGCCTACCGGGGCACTGTAAAAAGTGCCATAAGAATTCCTTTCTGGCACCTTCCCCGGTGGAGTTGTGCATGGGGTGTGTTTGGAACATTTTCTCACCAGCCGAGTCCAAAATTCAGCGGTTCCCCATCTCAGCCCAGAAAGCAGGTAGAACAACTTTTGTGGTGCCTTTCAGCTGCCTACCGGGGTAGTGCAAAATCTACCAACAGATTCCTTTCTGGCACCTTCCCCGGTGGAGTTGTGCATGGGATGTGTTTGGAACATTTTGTCACCAGCCGAGTCCAAAATTCAGCGCTTCCCCATCTCAGCCCTGAAAGCAGGTAGAACAACTTTTGTGGTGCCTTTCAGCTGCCTACCGGGGCAGTGCAAAAACTACCAAGAGAACTCCTTTCTGGCGCCTTCCCCGGTGGAGTTGTGCATGGAGTGTGTTTGGAACATTTTCTCACCGGCCGAGTCCAAAATTCAGCGGTTCCCCATCTCAGCCCAGAAAGCAGGTAGAACAACTTTTGTGGCGCCTTTCAGCTGCCTACCGGGGTACTGTAAAAACTGCCATAAGAACTCCATTCTGGCACCTTCCCCGGGTGGAGTTGTGCATGGGGTGTGTTTGGAACATTTTCTCACCAGCCGAGTCCAAAATTCAGCGCTTCCCCATCTCAGCCCAGAAAGCAGGTAGAACAACTTTTGTGGTGCCTTTCAGCTGCCTATCGGGGTAGTGCAAAATCTACCAAGAGAACTCTTTTCTGGCACCTTCCCCGGTGGTGTTGTGCATGGGGTGTGTTTGGAACAGATTGCCTCCAGCCGAGTCCAAATTCAGTGGTTCCCCATCTCAATCCAGAAAGCATGTAGAACATCTTTTGTGGTGCCTTTCAGCTGCCTACCGGGGCAGTGCAATAACTACCAAGAGAACTCTTTTTCTGGCACCTTCCCCGGTGGAGTTGTGCATGGGGTGTGTTTGGAACATTTTGTCACCAGCCGAGTCCAAAATTCAGCGGTTCCCCATCTCAGCCCAGAAAGCAGGTAGAACAAGTTTTGTGGCGCCTTTCAGCTGCCTACCGGGGCACTGTAAAAACTACCAACAGAATTCCTTTCTGGCTCCTTCCCCGGTGGAGTTGTGCATGGGGTGTGTTTGGAACATTTTCTCACCAGCCGAGTCAAAAAGTCAGCAGTTCCCATCTCAGCCCAGAAAGCAGGTAGAACAAGTTTTGTAGTGCCTTTCAGCTGCCTACCGGGGTACTGTAAAAAGTGCCAACAGAACTCCATTCTGGCACCTTCCCCGGGTGGAGTTGTGCATGGGGTGTCTTTGGAACATTTTCTCACCAGCCGAGTCCAAAATTCAGCGCTTCCCCATCTCAGCCCAGAAAGCAGGTAGAACAAGTTTTGTGGCGCCTTTCAGCTGCCTACCGGGGTAGTGCAAAATCTACCAAGAGAACTCCTTACTGGCTCCTTCCCCGGTGGAGTTGTGCATGGGGTGTGTTTGGAACATTTTCTCACCAGCCGAGTCAAAAAGTCAGCAGTTCCCATCTCAGCCCAGAAAGCAGGTAGAACATCCTTTGTGGCGCCTTTCACCTGCCTACCGGGGCACTGTAAAAAGTGCCATAAGAACTCCATTCTGGCACCTTCCCCGGGTGGAGTTGTGCATGGGGTGTGTTTGGAACAGTTTGTCACCAGCCGAGTCCAAAATTCAGCGCTTCCCCATCTCAGCCCAGAAAGCAGGTAGAACAACTTTTGTGGCGCCTTTCAGCTGCCTACCGCGGTACTGTAAAAACTACCAACAGAACTCCTTTCGGGCTCCTTCCCTGGTGGAGTTGTGCATGGGGTGTGTTTGGAACATTTTGTCACCAGCCGAGTCCAAAATTCAGCGGTTCCCCATCTCAGCCCAGAAAGCAGGTAGAACAACTTTTGTGGCGCCTTTCAGCTGCCTACCGCGGTACTGTAAAAACTACCAACAGAACTCCTTTCGGGCTCCTTCCCTGGTGGAGTTGTGCATGGGGTGTGTTTGGAACATTTTGTCACCAGCCGAGTCCAAAATTCAGCGGTTCCCCATCTCAGCCCAGAAAGCAGGTAGAACAAGTTTTGTGGTGCCTTTCAGCTGCCTACCGGGGCACTGTAAAATCTACCAAAAGAACTCCTTTCTGGCTCCTTCCCCGGTGGAGTTGTGCATGGGGTGTGTTTGGAACATTTTCTCACCAGCCGAGTCAAAAATTCAGCAGTTCCCATCTCAGCCCAGAAAGCAGGTAGAACATCCTTTGTGGTGCCTTTCACCTGCCTACCGGGGCACTGTAAAAAGTGCCATAAGAACTCCATTCTGGCACCTTCCCCGGGTGGAGTTGTGCATGGGGTGTGTTTGGAACAGTTTGTCACCAGCCGAGTCCAAAATTCAGCGGTTCCCCATCTCAGCCCAGAAAGCAGGTAGAACAAGTTTTGTGGTGCCTTTCAGCTGCCTACCGGGGCACTGTAAAAACTGCCATAAGAACTCCATTCTGGCACCTTCCCCGGTGGAGTTGTGCATGGGGTGTCTTTGGAACATTTTCTCACCAGCCGAGTCCAAAATTCAGCGGTTCCCCATCTCAGCCCAGAAAGCAGGTAGAACAACTTTTGTGGTGCCTTTCAGCTGCCTACCGGGGTAGTGCAAAATCTACCAACAGATTCCTTTCTGGCACCTTCCCCGGTGGAGTTGTGCATGGGGTGTGTTTGGAACATTTTGTCACCAGCCGAGTCCAAAATTCAGCGCTTCCCCATCTCAGCCCTGAAAGCAGGTAGAACAACTTTTGTGGTGCCTTTCAGCTGCCTACCGGGGTAGTGCAAAATCTACCAAAAGAACTCCTTTCTGGCTCCTTCCCCGGTGGAGTTGTGCATGGGGTGTGTTTGGAACATTTTCTCACCAGCCGAGTCAAAAAGTCAGCAGTTCCCATCTCAGCCCAGAAAGCAGGTAGAACAACTTTTGTGGCGCCTTTCAGCTGCCTACCGGGGTACTGTAAAAAGTGCCAACAGAACTCCATTCTGGCACCTTCCCCGGGTGGAGTTGTGCATGGGGTGTCTTTGGAACATTTTCTCACCAGCCGAGTCCAAAATTCAGCGGTTCCCCATCTCAGCCCAGAAAGCAGGTAGAACAAGTTTTGTGGTGCCTTTCAGCTGCCTACCGGGGCAGTGCAAAAACTACCAACAGATTCCTTTCTGGCACCTTCCCCGGTGGAGTTGTGCATGGGATGTGTTTGGAACATTTTGTCACCAGCCGAGTCCAAAATTCAGCTGTTCCCCATCTCAGCCCAGAAAGCAGGTAGAACAACATTTGTGGTGCCTTTCAGCTGCCTACCGGGGTACTGTAAAAACTACCAAGAGAACTCCTTTCTGGCTCCTTCCCCGGTGGAGTTGTGCATGGGGTGTGTTTGGAACATTTTCTCACCGGCCGAGTCCAAAATTCAGCGGTTCCCCATCTCAGCCCAGAAAGCAGGTAGGACAAGTTTTGTGGCGCCTTTCAGCTGCCTACCTGGGTACTGTAAAAACTACCAAGAGAACTCCTTTCTGGCACCTTCCCCGGTGGAGTTGTGCATGGGGTGTGTTTGGAACATTTTCTCACCAGCCGAGTCCAAAATTCAGCGGTTCCCCATCTCAGCCCAGAAAGCAGGTAGAACAAGTTTTGTGGCGCCTTTCAGCTGCCTACCGGGGTACTGTAAAAACTGCCATAAGAACTCCATTCTGGCACCTTCCCCGGGTGGAGTTGTGCATGGGGTGTGTTTGGAACATTTTGTCACCAGCCGAGTCCAAAATTCAGCTGTTCCCCATCTCAGCCCAGAAAGCAGGTAGAACAACTTTTTTGGTGCCTTTCAGCTGCCTACCGGGGCAGTGCAAAAACTACCAAGAGAACTCCTTTCTGGCGCCTTCCCCGGTGGAGTTGTGCATGGAGTGTGTTTGGAACATTTTCTCACCGGCCGAGTCCAAAATTCAGCGGTTCCCCATCTCAGCCCAGAAAGCAGGTAGAACAACTTTTGTGGCGCCTTTCAGCTGCCTACCGGGGTACTGTAAAAACTGCCATAAGAACTCCATTCTGGCACCTTCCCCGGGTGGAGTTGTGCATGGGGTGTGTTTGGAACATTTTCTCACCAGCCGAGTCCAAAATTCAGCGCTTCCCCATCTCAGCCCAGAAAGCAGGTAGAACAACTTTTGTGGTGCCTTTCAGCTGCCTATCGGGGTAGTGCAAAATCTACCAAGAGAACTCTTTTCTGGCACCTTCCCCGGTGGTGTTGTGCATGGGGTGTGTTTGGAACAGATTGCCTCCAGCCGAGTCCAAATTCAGTGGTTCCCCATCTCAATCCAGAAAGCATGTAGAACATCTTTTGTGGTGCCTTTCAGCTGCCTACCGGGGCAGTGCAATAACTACCAAGAGAACTCTTTTTCTGGCACCTTCCCCGGTGGAGTTGTGCATGGGGTGTGTTTGGAACATTTTGTCACCAGCCGAGTCCAAAATTCAGCGGTTCCCCATCTCAGCCCAGAAAGCAGGTAGAACAAGTTTTGTGGCGCCTTTCAGCTGCCTACCAGGGCACTGTAAAAACTACCAACAGAATTCCTTTCTGGCTCCTTCCCCGGTGGAGTTGTGCATGGGGTGTGTTTGGAACATTTTCTCACCAGCCGAGTCAAAAAGTCAGCAGTTCCCATCTCAGCCCAGAAAGCAGGTAGAACAAGTTTTGTAGTGCCTTTCAGCTGCCTACCGGGGTACTGTAAAAAGTGCCATAAGAACTCCATTCTGGCACCTTCCCCGGGTGGAGTTGTGCATGGGGTGTCTTTGGAACATTTTCTCACCAGCCGAGTCCAAAATTCAGCGCTTCCCCATCTCAGCCCAGAAAGCAGGTAGAACAAGTTTTGTGGCGCCTTTCAGCTGCCTACCGGGGTAGTGCAAAATCTACCAAGAGAACTCCTTACTGGCTCCTTCCCCGGTGGAGTTGTGCATGGGGTGTGTTTGGAACATTTTCTCACCAGCCGAGTCAAAAAGTCAGCAGTTCCCATCTCAGCCCAGAAAGCAGGTAGAACATCCTTTGTGGCGCCTTTCACCTGCCTACCGGGGCACTGTAAAAAGTGCCATAAGAACTCCATTCTGGCACCTTCCCCGGTGGAGTTGTGCATGGGGTGTGTTTGGAACAGTTTGTCACCAGCCGAGTCCAAAATTCAGCGCTTCCCCATCTCAGCCCAGAAAGCAGGTAGAACAACTTTTGTGGCGCCTTTCAGCTGCCTACCGCGGTACTGTAAAAACTACCAACAGAACTCCTTTCGGGCTCCTTCCCTGGTGGAGTTGTGCATGGGGTGTGTTTGGAACATTTTGTCACCAGCCGAGTCCAAAATTCAGCGGTTCCCCATCTCAGCCCAGAAAGCAGGTAGAACAACTTTTGTGGCGCCTTTCAGCTGCCTACCGCGGTACTGTAAAAACTACCAACAGAACTCCTTTCGGGCTCCTTCCCTGGTGGAGTTGTGCATGGGGTGTGTTTGGAACATTTTGTCACCAGCCGAGTCCAAAATTCAGCGGTTCCCCATCTCAGCCCAGAAAGCAGGTAGAACAAGTTTTGTGGTGCCTTTCAGCTGCCTACCGGGGCACTGTAAAATCTACCAAAAGAACTCCTTTCTGGCTCCTTCCCCGGTGGAGTTGTGCATGGGGTGTGTTTGGAACATTTTCTCACCAGCCGAGTCAAAAATTCAGCAGTTCCCATCTCAGCCCAGAAAGCAGGTAGAACATCCTTTGTGGTGCCTTTCACCTGCCTACCGGGGCACTGTAAAAAGTGCCATAAGAACTCCATTCTGGCACCTTCCCCGGGTGGAGTTGTGCATGGGGTGTGTTTGGAACAGTTTGTCACCAGCCGAGTCCAAAATTCAGCGGTTCCCCATCTCAGCCCAGAAAGCAGGTAGAACAAGTTTTGTGGTGCCTTTCAGCTGCCTACCGGGGCACTGTAAAAACTGCCATAAGAACTCCATTCTGGCACCTTCCCCGGTGGAGTTGTGCATGGGGTGTCTTTGGAACATTTTCTCACCAGCCGAGTCCAAAATTCAGCGGTTCCCCATCTCAGCCCAGAAAGCAGGTAGAACAACTTTTGTGGTGCCTTTCAGCTGCCTACCGGGGTAGTGCAAAATCTACCAACAGATTCCTTTCTGGCACCTTCCCCGGTGGAGTTGTGCATGGGGTGTGTTTGGAACATTTTGTCACCAGCCGAGTCCAAAATTCAGCGCTTCCCCATCTCAGCCCTGAAAGCAGGTAGAACAACTTTTGTGGTGCCTTTCAGCTGCCTACCGGGGTAGTGCAAAATCTACCAAAAGAACTCCTTTCTGGCTCCTTCCCCGGTGGAGTTGTGCATGGGGTGTGTTTGGAACATTTTCTCACCAGCCGAGTCAAAAAGTCAGCAGTTCCCATCTCAGCCCAGAAAGCAGGTAGAACAACTTTTGTGGCGCCTTTCAGCTGCCTACCGGGGTACTGTAAAAAGTGCCAACAGAACTCCATTCTGGCACCTTCCCCGGGTGGAGTTGTGCATGGGGTGTCTTTGGAACATTTTCTCACCAGCCGAGTCCAAAATTCAGCGGTTCCCCATCTCAGCCCAGAAAGCAGGTAGAACAAGTTTTGTGGTGCCTTTCAGCTGCCTACCGGGGCAGTGCAAAAACTACCAACAGATTCCTTTCTGGCACCTTCCCCGGTGGAGTTGTGCATGGGATGTGTTTGGAACATTTTGTCACCAGCCGAGTCCAAAATTCAGCTGTTCCCCATCTCAGCCCAGAAAGCAGGTAGAACAACATTTGTGGTGCCTTTCAGCTGCCTACCGGGGTACTGTAAAAACTACCAAGAGAACTCCTTTCTGGCTCCTTCCCCGGTGGAGTTGTGCATGGGGTGTGTTTGGAACATTTTCTCACCGGCCGAGTCCAAAATTCAGCGGTTCCCCATCTCAGCCCAGAAAGCAGGTAGGACAAGTTTTGTGGCGCCTTTCAGCTGCCTACCTGGGTACTGTAAAAACTACCAAGAGAACTCCTTTCTGGCACCTTCCCCGGTGGAGTTGTGCATGGGGTGTGTTTGGAACATTTTCTCACCAGCCGAGTCCAAAATTCAGCGGTTCCCCATCTCAGCCCAGAAAGCAGGTAGAACAAGTTTTGTGGCGCCTTTCAGCTGCCTACCGGGGTACTGTAAAAACTGCCATAAGAACTCCATTCTGGCACCTTCCCCGGGTGGAGTTGTGCATGGGGTGTGTTTGGAACATTTTGTCACCAGCCGAGTCCAAAATTCAGCGCTTCCCCATCTCAGCCCAGAAAGCAGGTAGAACAACTTTTTTGGTGCCTTTCAGCTGCCTACCGGGGCAGTGCAAAAACTACCAAGAGAACTCCTTTCTGGCGCCTTCCCCGGTGGAGTTGTGCATGGAGTGTGTTTGGAACATTTTCTCACCGGCCGAGTCCAAAATTCAGCGGTTCCCCATCTCAGCCCAGAAAGCAGGTAGAACAACTTTTGTGGCGCCTTTCAGCTGCCTACCGGGGTACTGTAAAAACTGCCATAAGAACTCCATTCTGGCACCTTCCCCGGGTGGAGTTGTGCATGGGGTGTGTTTGGAACATTTTCTCACCAGCCGAGTCCAAAATTCAGCGCTTCCCCATCTCAGCCCAGAAAGCAGGTAGAACAACTTTTGTGGTGCCTTTCAGCTGCCTATCGGGGTAGTGCAAAATCTACCAAGAGAACTCTTTTCTGGCACCTTCCCCGGTGGTGTTGTGCATGGGGTGTGTTTGGAACAGATTGCCTCCAGCCGAGTCCAAATTCAGTGGTTCCCCATCTCAATCCAGAAAGCATGTAGAACATCTTTTGTGGTGCCTTTCAGCTGCCTACCGGGGCAGTGCAAAAACTACCAAGAGAACTCTTTTTCTGGCACCTTCCCCGGTGGAGTTGTGCATGGGGTGTGTTTGGAACATTTTCTCACCAGCCGAGTCCAAATTCAGCGGTTCCCCATCTCAGCCCGGAAAGCAGGTAGAACAACATTTGTGGCGCCTTTCAGCTGCCTACCGGGGTACTGTAAAAACTACCAAGAGAACTCCTTTCTGGCACCTTCCCCGGTGGAGTTGTGCATGGGGTGTGTTTGGAACATTTTCTCACCAGCCGAGTCCAAAATTCAGCGCTTCCCCATCTCAGCCCAGAAAGCAGGTAGAACAACTTTTGTGGTGCCTTTCAGCTGCCTACCGGGGCACTGTAAAAAGTGCCATAAGAATTCCTTTCTGGCACCTTCCCCGGTGGAGTTGTGCATGGGGTGTGTTTGGAACATTTTCTCACCAGCCGAGTCCAAAATTCAGCGCTTCCCCATCTCAGCCCAGAAAGCAGGTAGAACAACTTTTGTGGCGCCTTTCAGCTGCCTACCGCGGTACTGTAAAAACTACCAACAGAACTCCTTTTGGGCTCCTTCCCTGGTGGAGTTGTGCATGGGGTGTGTTTGGAACATTTTGTCACCAGCCGAGTCCAAAATTCAGCGCTTCCCCATCTCAGCCCAGAAAGCAGGTAGAACAACTTTTGTGGCGCCTTTCAGCTGCCTACCGCGGTACTGTAAAAACTACCAACAGAACTCCTTTCGGGCTCCTTCCCTGGTGGAGTTGTGCATGGGGTGTGTTTGGAACATTTTGTCACCAGCCGAGTCCAAAATTCAGCGGTTCCCCATCTCAGCCCAGAAAGCAGGTAGAACAACTTTTGTGGCGCCTTTCAGCTGCCTACCGCGGTACTGTAAAAACTACCAACAGAACTCCTTTCGGGCTCCTTCCCCGGTGGAGTTGTGCATGGGGTGTGTTTGGAACATTTTCTCACCAGCCGAGTCCAAAATTCAGCGGTTCCCCATCTCAGCCCAGAAAGCAGGTAGAACAAGTTTTGTGGTGCCTTTCAGCTGCCTACCGGGGCACTGTAAAATCTACCAAAAGAACTCCTTTCTGGCTCCTTCCCCGGTGGAGTTGTGCATGGGGTGTGTTTGGAACATTTTCTCACCAGCCGAGTCAAAAATTCAGCAGTTCCCATCTCAGCCCAGAAAGCAGGTAGAACATCCTTTGTGGTGCCTTTCACCTGCCTACCGGGGCACTGTAAAAAGTGCCATAAGAACTCCATTCTGGCACCTTCCCCGGGTGGAGTTGTGCATGGGGTGTGTTTGGAACAGTTTGTCACCAGCCGAGTCCAAAATTCAGCGGTTCCCCATCTCAGCCCAGAAAGCAGGTAGAACAAGTTTTGTGGTGCCTTTCAGCTGCCTACCGGGGCACTGTAAAAACTGCCATAAGAACTCCATTCTGGCACCTTCCCCGGTGGAGTTGTGCATGGGGTGTCTTTGGAACATTTTCTCACCAGCCGAGTCCAAAATTCAGCGGTTCCCCATCTCAGCCCAGAAAGCAGGTAGAACAACTTTTGTGGTGCCTTTCAGCTGCCTACCGGGGTAGTGCAAAATCTACCAACAGATTCCTTTCTGGCACCTTCCCCGGTGGAGTTGTGCATGGGGTGTGTTTGGAACATTTTGTCACCAGCCGAGTCCAAAATTCAGCGCTTCCCCATCTCAGCCCTGAAAGCAGGTAGAACAACTTTTGTGGTGCCTTTCAGCTGCCTACCGGGGTAGTGCAAAATCTACCAAAAGAACTCCTTTCTGGCTCCTTCCCCGGTGGAGTTGTGCATGGGGTGTGTTTGGAACATTTTCTCACCAGCCGAGTCAAAAAGTCAGCAGTTCCCATCTCAGCCCAGAAAGCAGGTAGAACAACTTTTGTGGCGCCTTTCAGCTGCCTACCGGGGTACTGTAAAAAGTGCCAACAGAACTCCATTCTGGCACCTTCCCCGGGTGGAGTTGTGCATGGGGTGTCTTTGGAACATTTTCTCACCAGCCGAGTCCAAAATTCAGCGGTTCCCCATCTCAGCCCAGAAAGCAGGTAGAACAAGTTTTGTGGTGCCTTTCAGCTGCCTACCGGGGCAGTGCAAAAACTACCAACAGATTCCTTTCTGGCACCTTCCCCGGTGGAGTTGTGCATGGGATGTGTTTGGAACATTTTGTCACCAGCCGAGTCCAAAATTCAGCTGTTCCCCATCTCAGCCCAGAAAGCAGGTAGAACAACATTTGTGGTGCCTTTCAGCTGCCTACCGGGGTACTGTAAAAACTACCAAGAGAACTCCTTTCTGGCTCCTTCCCCGGTGGAGTTGTGCATGGGGTGTGTTTGGAACATTTTCTCACCGGCCGAGTCCAAAATTCAGCGGTTCCCCATCTCAGCCCAGAAAGCAGGTAGGACAAGTTTTGTGGCGCCTTTCAGCTGCCTACCTGGGTACTGTAAAAACTACCAAGAGAACTCCTTTCTGGCACCTTCCCCGGTGGAGTTGTGCATGGGGTGTGTTTGGAACATTTTCTCACCAGCCGAGTCCAAAATTCAGCGGTTCCCCATCTCAGCCCAGAAAGCAGGTAGAACAAGTTTTGTGGCGCCTTTCAGCTGCCTACCGGGGTACTGTAAAAACTGCCATAAGAACTCCATTCTGGCACCTTCCCCGGGTGGAGTTGTGCATGGGGTGTGTTTGGAACATTTTGTCACCAGCCGAGTCCAAAATTCAGCGCTTCCCCATCTCAGCCCAGAAAGCAGGTAGAACAACTTTTTTGGTGCCTTTCAGCTGCCTACCGGGGCAGTGCAAAAACTACCAAGAGAACTCCTTTCTGGCGCCTTCCCCGGTGGAGTTGTGCATGGAGTGTGTTTGGAACATTTTCTCACCGGCCGAGTCCAAAATTCAGCGGTTCCCCATCTCAGCCCAGAAAGCAGGTAGAACAACTTTTGTGGCGCCTTTCAGCTGCCTACCGGGGTACTGTAAAAACTGCCATAAGAACTCCATTCTGGCACCTTCCCCGGGTGGAGTTGTGCATGGGGTGTGTTTGGAACATTTTCTCACCAGCCGAGTCCAAAATTCAGCGCTTCCCCATCTCAGCCCAGAAAGCAGGTAGAACAACTTTTGTGGTGCCTTTCAGCTGCCTATCGGGGTAGTGCAAAATCTACCAAGAGAACTCTTTTCTGGCACCTTCCCCGGTGGTGTTGTGCATGGGGTGTGTTTGGAACAGATTGCCTCCAGCCGAGTCCAAATTCAGTGGTTCC